>NC_041332.1:25284351-25584351 GCF_004354835.1 Perca flavescens
GGATGTGACTGATAGACAAGCTACATTTAATTTATGCTTCAATGGAAGTATTTTATGTTTAACTTTTATCATAATCGGGGTCCTCGAACATTCAGGCCAATACTCTACATTTGTTCTCTGTGCGATTACTCGATCTGGAATCAAGTATATTGCTGTACATGTGTCAATCTTTGAAAAAAAACGTGAGTATCAACATTCCAATTAAAAGGACAATTATTCAACTTTTTTATCTTTTATTAAGTGATTGAATTGTTCATTATTTCTTATTTTGATTTGTTCCTATGTAAGCATACAGGTTATCTGCCTTCAGCTCAGTTCTATTATGTATAATAAACTGTAGCTTGTCTGCAGCTCTCAAAGAAATTAAGTCGTAAAAGAAAATGATCTACATACCATCTCACTGTTCATTGATTGTCTCTTTGGTAAGGAATCAGAGTGCTCATTTTCCCCAAACCTTGTTCATGCCTTTTTAATCTGTTTGATCCATTCCGGTAGCACTTAAGCACAGTCAGCTGTTGTGAGAGCTTGGAGTAGGGCAACAAGGTGCTCCTATAACCATTAAAATCTTCGACTGCCCATTAAATGCATCCATACCTTTTTTTTAAGTAGCTCTATCCATCACTATTATGACTGGGATATTCTCAATACATGGTCCTTGGGAGACTGTTGATGCTCAATTTAGGCTGAACACAGAAATATGGTCTTCTTAATGCCATGTTTGAGCAATGAAAAAGTAAAAGAAACAGGAATTAAGTCATCACACACCACATTTTGAGGAACACTGACAAATGTACATTTTATCATTTCAGTATAACACCTTTACCAGAGGTGTCAAAAGTATTCACATCCGTTACTCATGTAGAAGTATAGATACTAGGGTTTGAAAAGACTTAGAAGTTGAAGTATCAACTCAAGCTTTTTACTCAAGTAAAAGTGTAAAAGTACTGGTTTCAAAACTACTTAAAGTCTAAAAGTAATGTAAGGGGAAAAAATGCCAAAAAGGACAAAAGCTTAGCCCGCCCCACAGGGGCCTATAGTGCACTACCCCACCTCCACAACTTTTTTTTTTTTTTCTAAAGGCCATAATGGCTGTAATAGTGTTATATTAAAATCATACCTGCAAACTCAGAAGGGCTGAAAAAGGTGACACATCTCTTCTGTTTTTCAGACAATGGCAGTCTGGTGTTAGAATCCTCTACAGTGAAATACAGACACACTTTTACACTGTTTAGCTGTCAGCATTTTATCCGTGTTTACTCCAGCTGCTAGCTAACGGTAGGCTAACGTTACCTGCTGTCAAGTGTAGCGTTACCTACCATCCCGTGAGGCGATGTTACAGTTGCCTCTAACATCTGATTTCAGAGCATCAGAGAGAAGCGCAGGCATTTTAAGTAGCACCTAATAAGGCACCGAAATCCGCGTTGCTGTTCGGTCCGGTAGATAACGGTCGTTAAGACACTGGTGCCGTCTTAACACCAGGTATGTGCAGGTGCGATGGATCGCGTACAAACCAACAGGGTGTCGGAATGGTATATGTTTATACTTCTCATCCAACCACAATCAAATTCACTCTCTGGATGGCGCGATTTTCTTTTTTTTTTCTTTTTTTTCTTTTTTCTTTTTTTTAACGATGACGAGCCGGAATGAAAACAAGCCGAACTGAAATAGAAGTAACAAGGCTATTTTTAAAATGTAAGGAGTAGAAAGTACAGATAATTGCATGAAAATGTAAGGAGTATAAGTATATATATGCTGTAAAATAATGAGTTAAGTAATAGATACCTAAAATTTCTACTTAAGTAAGGTAACAAAGTATTTGTACTTCGTTACTTAACACCTCTGGGGTCTCATTTATAAACGTGGCGTACGCACAAAACGGGGCTGAAAATGTGTGTACGCCACTTCCCACGCAAAGGTTGTGATTTATAAAAAACAAACTTGACGGGAGAATGTGCGGTCCTCCACGCAAACTCTGACCCATGCATACACACATTTTGGAGACAAAATAGGAATTGGCGACGCAGATGGTGAGGTGGTGAACTGAAGTCAGACTGCAGAGAGTACATGTGGGAATAACGATTAGGCTACTTTTAATATGTTTAAGTATTAATGCCTCACGCACATTTATTCACACCATATCATGAAGATTGTACTGAGTGATAATTGTTTCATAAACAGCTCCAACTCAAATCTTAAATCAAAACTCGCCGTCACATTGTCCGCTACTGAGCGCAGCAGGAGGAGATGGCCCGACTGCATGGAATACAGGATATCATCAAATACCCTAGCATTAGATAATGGCAGAGCACAGTGTAAATAAGTAAATATCTGTCTTTAATACTGTGCGTATATCATCAAATGTCAAAGTCTGGAAATACAGCCGTTAAGATCTTGCGCAATCTTTACACTTAATGTCCTCGTTATCGGTCCAAACTTTAATACTGTTTGTGACAAAACCTGTATGAAGAAAAGTGTGTTTGCCTATTACACTTTCTTTCGTCTTCAAATTGTATCTCGGGGTGGGGTTACCACTAGTTGATGCTGTGATTTTAGCAAGGTGTTAAAAATTAAAAATTGTTGTAGGCTAAACATATAAATACTGCTGTGAACCCATGCGTAATGCTGCATGACGGCCCTGCTGGCCCTGCAGGAGGACTAACCCTAATGGAAGAATCAGGAGAAAAAGAGACTTCAGGGACCATGACGATGACTGGCTCATATGCCGATTTAAATTCCCTAATATAGCTGTAGTAGTAATATAGCTGCGCTCTTGGATCTATGTACTGAATTGGGTCCAGTAGAGAGGGCAACGTGCCGGAACCATGCCATCCCGGTCCAAATACAGGTCCTCGCCACTCTGGGTGAAACCGGCTGTTTCCAGATGGAAATGTCAGACAGCTAAGTTTAAAAAAAAAAAAAAAAAAAAAAAAAAAAAAAATAATATATATATAATCTTCAACTTCATCACTAAGGCTTGTTTGGATATAATATATAGTTCTGTTAAATCTTATTATATACGTCTGGTATATCGAAGCTGTCCCCGAGTGCCGTAATGCCTGCTGTTTTGGAAGATTTTATTAATAAAGTAGTCTATAGATGCAGTTTCCCTACACTGTGCGACAATTAACAGGCCAAAATTATTATTCAATTGGCAGGAATTCCCGAGCGTCTGGGAGGTTGTTTTTGTTATGTTTTTTTTCTCTCCGCCAGTCATCATGATTCGGTGTACCGAAAAAACAACTGCAAGGGTCATTAACATACTGATCAGCATTCACGAGGAGCTTTACATTGACTATTTATGGTTAAAAGTGGGCGTGTACAGGGCGGGATAAGAGGCTGATCCACGTACTCGCGCTTGTAGGTAATCTGTGATTTATAAAGGGAACATTGCTTACAGGTGTGCGTACACACGGTTTTATAAATCTGACTTTTTTTCAGCGTACGCCAATTTGGGCTTTTGGGCGCACGTACACTTATAGTAAAGATCCTACGCACAGTTTTATAAATGAGACCCCTGACCTTTACACACTCAAGTGCTGCTACAGTAAGGTTTTTGCAATATATGTGTCAAAGTTATTAAAATAATGTCAGACATTTAATCCTAATTTGATATTGGCACGGATCAAGCACAGAGATGCTGCCTTGGCATTACAATGTGTGAAATGTAATGCAGAAGTAAGGTTATATTAAATTTTTTAAAGATTAGAGTATTTTGTATAGACAAATCTCCAGTGCTTTCATAAAAGGGTACACAAGACGTTGATGCAGAGAAAATACTAGTTTTTACTACTAAAGTAGGTTCTGTAGACTCGACCGTGTAGATGAGGTAGACATACCAACATGATTCTCTGTCTTGTGCTTTGCTTTGTTGTCATCCCTCCTTTTATTTGTTGCATAATGCATTACTTCATTTTCTCCTGTGATTGATTATTGATTAGTCAGATCTAGGTAGGCTTTTTCTTTTTTTCTTTTTTCTGCAATTCTTCTGAGACATGCTCATGATTTAGGGCTACATAAAAAAATGTTGGTTAAAAACTAGACATGTTTTGGTTTGTCTTGGACTTAAAAGTAAAGGCAAAATTAAGATGGGTCATTTCATACACACAGTCTGCTCACAAGCCCACAATAGCACTTGCAACGCTAAGCCCCACATTGCATACAATGAACGATGTAGGGCTGTCCTCGACTAAAGAAATTCTTAGTCGACTAACACTTATACGATTTTGTCGACTAATCGATTAGTTGATTTAATTGACAGAGCTGTGCGCTTTGAGAGGTGGTTAAGACCAGAAAAGCACAATATAAATGTAGTTAATTAACCATCTGTAAAACTGAGTTTCTCCACAATTAATCCTGCAAAAGCACCACTTTAAATCTTGTGTTTACCATAAATGTGCTCAGAAGTTTCTTGGAAATGAGTAATTAAGCATGAATAAGCATAAAAAATTACTAATCGACTAAAGAAATCTTAGTCAACTAAGACCAAAACAACCGATTAGTCGACTAATTGACTAAGACGTGGCAGCCCTAAAACGATGTATGATAACGGTAACGACTATATTTTAATCTTGGATTGTAAATGACTTTTTGTGTGTATTATTAGGGCTGAACAATTAATTGCATTTGCAATAATATCGCAATAAGTTAAAATGTGATTTCCAATCGCAAAGGCTGCAATTTGGTCACATGACTCGCGAGAGCAAATCAGTCTGCACTCCGCAGAGAAAGCATCAACTTGGCATGCTAACGCTACGCCGTACCTTGAGCTGATTTCTGTCATTCAAACAACTCAGAGTTGTAGTTTAAAGCTTTTACAGCCATTTTAATAAAATTAAGGGTTTTATTCGGGCTTGAGTCAATACATGCAGTTAATGGATACAGGCACCCAGAACTGAAGGCTCGGTTGGCACGGATTAACTCTGATTAGCGGTTAGCTTCGGTTAGCGGTTAGCTCCGGTTAGCAGTTAGCTCTGGTTAGCTCCGTTATAAAGATATGGAGTGGAGGAGCTGCCACTGAGAGGGGTAACAACCAGACTCTGATAAATGACGTTTGGGGAGCTGTCACAGCAGTGTGGCCGCTGTGTTTCAACAGTTTTATTAGTACAGTTAATCCCACGGCAAGAACACCAGCAAAAAAAAAAAAATCTAAGTTACATTATATTAAAAAATCGTCCAGCCCTATTTATTATTGTGGCAAAGTCTGGAAGAAATGTCAGGCAGACATGTGAAGCTTTGCTCACATTCACATGTGATATATTCACTTATAAGTCAAATATCTAGGGCTGCCACATCCTTAGTCGATTAGTCGACTAATCGGTCGTTTTGGTCTTAGTCGACTAAGATTTCTTTAGTCAATTAGTCATTTTTTATGCTTATTCATGCTGAATTACTTATTTCCAAGAAACTTCTGAGCACATTTATGGTAAACACAAGATTTAAAGTGGTGCTTTTGCAGGATTAATTGTGGAGAAACTCAGTTTTACAGATGGTTAATTACCTACATTTTTATTGTGCTTTTTTAGTCTTAACCACCTCTCAAAGCGCACAGCTCTGTCAATTAAATCAACTAATCGATTAGTCGACAAAATCCTATAAGTGTTAGTCGACTAAGAATTTCTTTAGTCAAGGACAGCCCTACAAATATCTATATATATCTATATCTATATCTATATATATATATATATATATATATATATATATATATATATATATAACCAACACACAATTTACAGTAAAGCAGCCTACTTAAGCTAAGCTGCTCACTCTTCTAGCTGCCTAGGTACTACTGCTTTGCAAATGAGTGATTACTGCCATTCTTCTTGATTTTTCTTTTTGATTTTAGAAACCAAGACTAGATTTAGTAACAAACAAACTGAACTGTATATTTGTTAAAGAAACTAAAGTAGTGGGAAACAATATTTTTGTTTTACAGAAGGGATACACCGAATCCAGATTTTTGGGGTTCGGCCGAATACCGAATCCACTAGGGGTGTCATGATTCTCCAAATCCTCGATTGGATTACATTTTTGATTCTAAGGTCTCGATTCGATTCTCGACTTTATTTTATTTATTTTAAAGCACAGGTTGCTATGCCATTTTTAGACTAGACTTGTATGTAATATAATATCTAACCATTGTTCGCAATGTACTACATTGCATTGTCAAATTTTAAAACATGTATTAACAACATAATGTAACAATAACATATCTTCAGTCAATTGGAAACTTGACAATTTGTCAATAAAGTAAAAAAAAAAAAAAAAAAAGTTTACCGACAATTCTGAGGGAAGACTCTTCCCTCAGACAATTCTGAGGGAAGACGCACCCTAGCGGCAGCAAATTTAATTTGCAGCCAGGGGGGTCTAGGTACTCTCCATTGACTTGCAAGCTGGAAAAACCAAACTCTGGTCAGGCCAATCACATTGTGTATAGAGTCGATGGGCGGGGCTTATGGCTGCTGCTGCTGGGAACAGCGGTCTTCTGGAAGACTTGGAGTTAAGCTTTTCTTTGAGAAAAGTACGGCACTGAAATCATTCTTAAAAAAGGAAGATGTGTTCGGAGTTTTGCCGACCAGATACAGCAAAAGTTTAATCTATCAATAGCTTTGCTACCTTCTTCGTTGCTCTGGTTGGTTGTAGCGCTATCCTATTGCATGCAGAGGGAATTTGAAAGACAACCGTTTATCCCGCCCCTCGCATTGAGACCTGTCAATGGTGAGTTCCCAGACCCAACATCTTGATGTGGGTCTGGCTGGTCAGGCTAGCACTGTCTGGTTAACACAAGTTTTTAGCTGTGACTGTCCTTCCTTGGCCGTAACTGAAGTTGCTGCATTTTGGCTGCTGTCTGTAGATTCCTTCATGCACAACTCATATTCTTTCGGATGTTTCATACGCAAATGTTTTAACAGCGGCGATGTTGTGTGTTTAGGGTCCTTGCCACCACGAGACAAATCGGCATTGCAAATTTAACATGTACTGCCCAATATTCGGCCGAATCCGAACCCGAATCCTGGATTCGGTGTATCCCTATCTTACAGCACAATATTTTAATCAGTTTTCAATTAAAATAAGACAGAAAAGTAATACTTCTATTTTACTATACAACGCATCTGCTATTATTATGACATTGTTAAATAGAGATAAATAATTCAGTAAATATTCAAGGCAAGCAACACATTTAACAATTTCTTACATTTTCAATGTGTTTGCTGATGTTACCGTGAATATTCTTGATCACACATAGTAGTAACTATTTACACTATATTATTGGCAGTAGCATTGTTAGTAACAATACTAGTAGTAATGTCAGTACCAAGTAGTTTTATTTACTAAAATGAAGACTAGGATATTGAAAAACATTAGTGAAATTGTTCAATATAAACATTCTGTATTGATAAAAACGTAATGGCAGATGATATTAAGTTTTCCCCACTTGTAATTTAACTGTAAGGGAAATAAATGTATGGTTATTTTGCACTCAATAACTAGCGTCAATTTAATATCCACATACAGCAAATTCAGTGGCAAAGAAATAAAAGTCAAACATGCACATATTTGACATTCTTACTCTGTATTTAAAATGTTTGTGTTGAATTGACTTAGTTATTTCAAATTTTTATCTGGTAATTTTCCCCATAATGGCTTTTTGCCCAAACTGGTGTCAACTGATTTGTTTTGGCTACATTTTCCATTTGATCTAATTATGGTTATAACAGCCTGCTGCAGAGAGCTAAGTAGAATCTGTTTTGCACAGAGAGAGCCCACCCATCCAATCTTATTGTGATGCAATTGTTTTTGTTCCCAGATGTGAAAGTAATGGCTCTTCATCCAAATGACAGGCACTTGATGAGAATGAGGCTTTTAGGTTTTAAAAAGACTTAATGGACAGCTAAAAGAGGACTAAAATTTAAAAAAGTGGCATCTAAAGTGAAGCATTTTTTTTCATCAAGTCAGCCCCAGGTGCATCCCCTCCATGGTCACGCATTGCAGTTTCCCCACATACATATTAACTCCACAGATGTGGGAGACGTCTGTATGCTTTGGCAACACTGCTGTATCTATTTCAAACAGGATTTCATTACTGTTCAAAGTGCTATCAATGCATTTTGTCCCTGTTTACTTTAAGCCACTCTGAGCCTCAAAGTAAATTGTGCACAATGCGATGGACAATATCATCCTCAGAAATGTCCTATGGTCAGAGAGCAGCCTTTTCATGTGCTAACAGGCTCCGGATGGCAGTGGGGTTTTCACACGTGTCCAGCCAAGTGTTTCTGACAGGAGGAGGAATATAAGACAGCTGGTCGAGCACACCAGCACTAACCACTTCAAAATGGAGACTTTTATCTAGCCAGCAGTCACTGAGACATTTCATTCAACGCTCAAAGGCAGTAGACATTCTGGTGCAGCAGACCAAAAGCCAGAGATCACCATGCTTAAAATTCACAGGCAGTTAATCTCTGTGTTCAAGACCTTAAGCTCTTAATGAATACACATAGTTATACGGCAGTGTTTCCCATAGGTTTTATTTGGGCACCCCGCCCATGTAGATTGAGACCTTCCCACGTTGATAAAATACAACCGTTACAATACGTTTTTTCTAATCAACGATGTATTTTTATAGTGCACGCAGGCCAAGAAAAGTCTGTCTGCGGACTGTAAGAGTGGCATAACTTGAAGAGTCTTGCAGCGCGTAGATGGACTGACTTGCACCATGGCTTGCTCCAGCCCCTCCCCCCTGAAGTCGGGTGTGCGTGACGGCGCCAACGATTCACTTCAGGTTCAGAGGCTGGTAGTAGCATGCTGCTTGTTGTGGCTTCCCTCGAGATTAACTGTACTGAATCGCTGCCAGTAAAACCGCCGCGGCCAGACCGCTGTGAAAGCACCCCGAACGTCCTCTATCAGCTTGGTTTTTCACCCTCATCGCTGCTATCTCCTCCGCTTTGTCTTTGTCTCCGTGCCCATACCAATTAACTTTAATTATAGACTTGAGCTCAAATAAAACCTGGCATTTTATTAAGTTGGCTGTAAAAGTTTTAAACTACAATCCAGAGTTGTTTGAATGAGAGATATCTGTTGAGATAAGATACTGACAACTAACACAGGACACATTTCACACACTTTCAAAAACAATTATCTATAACAAACAAAATGAAAAAGAATGAACTTTGTACGCCTTATTGTAATATGATTTAACAAGAGTTTGGAGGAGACATGCCGTGCACACAGAGTTGAGATTTATACCCTCACTCTACAGATGCTGACGTATTTGTCTTGTCTGAAACCTGGTTAAGTAAATCGGTTTCAGATGAAAAAATCAATATTAGTGGTTATAATGTTTTTAGGACTGACCTGCCCTAATAGAGGGGGGTGGGGGGGGTGTAACAATCTAAATCAAAAACCAGTATCAAGTTTAATGTACTGCTGTCAATATCGTTGGTTAACCAATTGAATTTTTAGCCTTGGAGCTCGAAGTCTCTAAATCACTTTGTATAACAGTCGTTTGTTGTTACAGGACACCTTCAGCTGTTAGCGGTTACTCCTTAATGCAACTTTGTGATTTTAACTCTAAGGAATTAGTAGCATTCGGAGACCTTAATTGAAGCTGGTTATAACCAGTATCTGATGATTTCAGAGCTTACTGTGATTCATTAAATCTCTTTTACATTGTTGAGAGTCCCACACGGCCAAACTTTCAAAAAACACGGAAAAATCATTGCTAATAGATGTTAGTCTAACTAACGTTCCTCATAAGTACTCAACTGCTTCCATATTTGCAGACGACATCAGTGACCACTGTGTCGTAGCAACAGTTAGAAATACTAAAATACCTAAAACCAAACCACGCATTATAGTCAAGCGTAATATGAAGCACTTCTCAGAACAAGAATTCCTTCATGATTTATCTAACTATTACTGGGAAAAAGTTAATATCAATGCAGATGTTGAAAGTACCTGGAACCTCTTTCATGAGGGGTTACCAATGTAATTAAGTATGCTCTACTAAAGAAGTACAGAGTCAAAGGCCGAAACCATGCTTGGTTTTCAAATATCCTCCATGAGCGCAACATGGCATGGGCAAAAGCCAGAAAATCGAATCAGAACTCTGACTGGCTGGTCTTCGGGCAACTGCGCAATGCATGTACTCAAAATTAGAAAAGCCAAAGCTGATCATTTTCTTTCTTAAACCACTCATAACCTGTATAATCCATAAACATTTTGGAAAACTTATCAAATCATTATCAGAAAACAGTAAAGGCCAGGAGACTCTCAAAAAGTTACTGACAAAGCCAAAATGCTTGATTGTTTCAATAAACATTTCATAGCCTCAGGATTTTTATTTGAGTCATTCAGTCAACATGAGTCAACATGAGTCTTCCTCTACAGTTGAGACTGTTGTTCCGGATCCTTCTAGTCAGTCTTTTAGTTTCAGTCCTATTACAGTTTCAGACGTAAATAAAGCTCTCAAGCATTTGGACACAACAAAATCTGCAGGCCCTGATAAACAGGATCCCTACTTTTTAAAGCTAGCAGCAAATTTTATTGCTGTGCCTTTTGAACTAATATTTTTAATCTGTGCTTGAACACAAATGTCATGCCTCCCATCTGGAAATCAGCCTTTGTGGTTCCCCTGCTAAAAGGTGGTGACCCTTCTATCTTAAATAACTACAGACCGATATCTGTTCGTTATTTATTTAAGGGGCCACCGGAGGAGTTTTGGGACCTTTAGTCAAAATAGACCTGACCCTCCCCTCGCCAGTAATAATTTTTCTATGACCCTCAAATGATCTGGAAAAAAGGCATGACCCTCCCCCAACAACTTAGCAATACAATCTGCACTGGTTTGCGCTCGGCAAACATATACAGATTACCATTGTTTTTTTACAGCAATGACATATGTGACTAAACCTCTGCATTCTCATCTGTTATGGTGTGGTGGCCATTTCAGTAGATTTACTCACTAACGTTGTTGTGGAAACAGAATAAGCATGGAAACTAAATGCACACTTACTGCATTACTTCAAATACTAAGTTACTCCTCTAGTAAACTAGTATTCCCATGAAATAAAACATTGAGACCATTCAGCAAAGGACACTGGGAAATAAATTCAACATGAGTTGCTATGGACTCGTCACTAGGCTTCCTCCACTTCGCCGTTTAAACAAAGTGGAATAAATGTAAGTCCAAATCTACACAAAACCCGCAATCAGTTAGTAAGCTGACATTAAATGTGGCATTTTGGAAACCTTTATTGTAACCTTGGCACAGTAAGATGTCCAGACTAGCAACATTCATTTTCGTTTTTTGCGTCTTGCTGCTCGCATCGTCAGCCAGGAAATTTTTTTTACTAAAAAGAAGTATATGAAATCAATGTATTACCTACCACCATTTAGTTGTTTTGTGTTATTCAGCTAAGATATTTATAAAATATCTGATCATGCCAGATGTTTTATTATTCCACTAATTTTTTAAACAATGCAATTACCCGTTTCAGCCACCAGGGGGGCAGTGCTCCCTGTGCCCATGGATGTATGCCTGTGTCCCACAGCCAAACTCATGGGTCAGACCCATCTGGTAGCCAAGGAGGGCCGAGACTAAGAGCTACATGGAAAAATATGTACCAAATAAGCCACTTTGAAATTTGGCTGTTTCTATGAATACAAAAGTTGGGTAACCCCCCTCTCTGGACTAAAAAATGTTGGATGACCCTCCCCTCAGCAAAGAATAAAAACACATGACCCTCCCCTATTTTCCTCCGGTGGTCCATTCCATAAATACTGAACGGTCCCTAAACTGTCTGTCCTGGTCAAGATTCTCGAATCCCTTGTCAGTGATCAATTAACAGTAATAATGTTTTATCTGACTTCCAATCTGGTTTTAGAAAAAGGCATAGTACAACATCGCCAGCTCTTAAAGGGGCATAGGCAGTTTTGGCCATTTCTTTGCTGTTTTCTGTCTTTTTGCTCGCAGGTTTATCTATAGAACTCCCTCTACAGCTTTGGAATAGATATTTGGCAGCTCCTATATTTACTTGTGTCTGAGTTAGGGCTGGGCGATATATTGATATTATATCGATATCGTGATATGAGACTAGATATCGTCTTCGATTTTGGATATCGTAATATCGTGATATGACATAAGTGTCTTTTCCTGGTTTTAAAGGCTGCATTACAGTGAAGTGATGTACTTTTCTTACTTTGACTTACCAGACTGTTCTAGCTGTTCTATTATGAATGATTATTTATCTAAAATCTAAGTGTGAAGATATTTTGCGAGAGCACCAACTGTCAACTCTAGAACATATCGCCGCAATATCGATATTGAGGTATTTGGTCAAGAATATCATGATATCTGATTTTCTCTATATCGCCCAGCCCTATATTAGAAAATATGGGACGTAGAAATAAGTGATGAAAATTTTTTAATGAAAAATTTAACAATTTAAAACGTTGGAAAAAACTAAAACAAACCTTTATGGAGCTTTGATTTAAAAAAAAGGTACTCCTGTTGTTATACAGTATTTATGTTCACATTTTATTATTTGAACAGCTGAGCATTGAACCAGGTGAAGAAACCTGTTTATTATTTATTCATTTGATTTTGCAACTGTTCACTAAAATAGCCGGTTTCTATGAAACTACATGTGACATCTCATATTTGGCTTTGACTTTGACTGAACATTTGCTCTCACTTTGCGGAAAAAATATTGGATATATATCGTATATCGATATTCAGCCAAAATATATTGGGATATGACTTTTGGTCCATATCGCCCAGCCCTAGTCTGAGTCCTCGCTAAGTCAGTCTGCCGTTTCTTCTTTTCTCTGTTCCTGCTTCAATGCTTTCCTAGCTTTCTGCTTCTGTTTTGCCGGCTCAGCCATGACGATAGTGTGAAAAACTCCATCGCTACCTTGTTGGCCGGTTCCTAAATGGGCGTCTGTGTGCAGTGCCGTGAAGCAATTCGTTACATCACGAAAGCTGATATCGAGTGATACAGTGGGGGAAATAAGTATTTGACCCCTTGCTGATTTTGCAGGTTTGCCCACTTACAAAGAATGCAAAAATCTACAATTTTAATCATATGTACATTCTAACTGTGAAAGACAGAATCCCAAAGAAAATTCCAGAAAATCACATCATATGAATTTATTAAAATTGATAACCATCTGATGAGGAAAAACAAGTATTTGACCCCCTGGACAAACAGCATGTTAATATTTTGTAGAAAGCCATTATTGGCCAGGACAGATGTCAAATGGTTTTTATAGTTGGTGACAAGGTTTGTGCACATTTCGGCAGGGATGTTGGCCCACTCCTCCCTGCAGACAGCCTCCAAATCATTCAGGTTCCGAGGGTGTCGCATGGCAACTCGAATTTTAAGCTCCCTCCAAAGATTTTCAATTGGATTCAGGTCTGGAGATTGGCTAGGCCACTCCAGAACCTTGATGTGCTTCTTCTTCAGCCACTCTTTTGTTGCTTTGGCGGTGTGCTTAGGGTCGTTGGGTGCTGAAACACCCATCCTCGACCCATCTTCAGCTCTCTCACTGAGGGAAGGAGATGTGGGTCCAGAATTCCACGATACATGGCCCCGTCCATCCTCCCCTCAATACGATGGAGTTGTCCCGTCCCCAAAAAAAGCATGATGTTGCCACCACCATGCTTGACGGTGGGGATGGTGTTCTTTGGGTTGTACTCGGTGTTCTTTGCCCTCCAAACACGACGAGTTGAGTTGAGCCAAAAAGTTCTATTTTGGTCTCATCTGACCACATCACCTTCTTCCAGGCCTCTTCTGAGTTGTCCAGGTGGTGAATGGCGAACTTCATGCGGGCCTGTACATGTTTTCTTCTTGAGCAGGGGACCTTGCGTGCGCTGCAGGATTTCAATCCATGACGGCGTAGTGTGTTACCAACCGTTTCTTTTTGTAACTGTGGTCCCAGCTGCCTTCAGTTGATTCATCAGTTCCCCCCTTGTGGTTTTGGGATGATTCCTCACCGTTCGCATGAAAGGCAAGATCTTGTGTGGAGGCCCAGACCGAGGAGGTTGGCGGTGGTGTGGTGCTTCTTCCATTTCCTGATAACTGCACCGACAGTTGATCTTTTCTCTCAAGTTGCTTTCCGATTCTCTTGTAGCCCATCCCAGCCTTGTGCAGATCAACAATCTTGTCCCTGATGTCCGTAGAAAGCTCTTTGGTCTTGCCCATGGTGGTGATGTTGGATGCGGGTTGTTTGGGAGTTGACAAGTGTCTTTTATACAGGTAACGAGGTGAGGCAGGTGTATTTGATGTAGATAATTGGTTCGGATTGGGGCTGTGTCTTAAAGAAAGAGTAACTGGCTTGTAGGAGCCAGAATACTTGCTGTTTGTCCAGGGGGTCAAATACTTGTTTTTCCTCATCAGATGGTTATCAATTTTAATAAATTCATATGATGTGATTTTCTGGAATTTTCTTTGGGATTCTGTCTTTCACTGTTAGAATGTACATATGATTACAATTGTAGATTTTTGCATTCTTTGTAAGTGGGCAAACCTGCAAAATCAGCAAGGGGTCAAATACTTATTTTCCCCACTGTACTTCCTGACGCTGAGGCAGGCATCTCGCCGGCCGAAAGTTGCAAGGGTGCTTTTTCTGCTCACAGGCGCTATGGGGGAGCGAGACGACAACCATTCAACTCAAAAAAAGGGTTAGGGTTAGGTTCCCCTTAGTTCCCCTTTAAAGGGGTGATAGAATGATTATATAGGGTATTTCACACTGTTCCTTATGGTCTCCTAATGGGGTATGTAACATTGGTTGGGCTGAAAATGGCCTGGTTGATATTTTATTGGCCCTTGTGCATCCCTGTGCTTTGGCCCTATTTTCAACAAGAACTTTTCTTCCAAATATGGTATGCTCATGAATATTTAGATGAGCTGCGCACTGATTGGTTGAGTGAATCCCCATACACACACATTAGAGACGCGACAGAATCTCATATTCCAGACACAGCAATGTTTCGTTACCAAATTCACTTCTGAGACTTTTTAATGCGAGACATCAACTATATAAAGCTCAAATTTGGGCCGTTTTACGAAAATTGATGGCTAATTACAAATTTGGAAAGATGTGTCAGACTTTAGGAGCTCCACACAGTCTGACAAGAAAGCGGCAGCCTGCTGGGCTCCATACCCAGGGCAAAGTCACCCTTTGTGGATTACACTGCACTACCGGGACTCTGCGGCCGGCTGACGGCATAACTATAATATATTTACAGTTTGAATTTCGTCACGGCACTTATATCACAGCTACCCCAAGGTCTTACAAAGCTAATATTGTGTCTGTTTTCAATGTAAGGCAATGTAAATTTTTATGAATGTCAGACGTTTTGTTAGGAGGAGCAGCTAGCTAGCTATATGTCCCATTCACTACAATGGGAAAAGATTGCTGCTAGCTAGCTACACTTTTGGCATAACTAGTATATTTACAGTTTTAATTGTGTCATGCCACTTTTATAACATCTACACCAATTTCTTATAAAGCTAACAATGGGGTCAGATTTCAATTTAATGATTTTTTTGTGAACACTAGAGGTTTCGTTAGCTGCGACTGTCCCTTCAATCCTATGTGCACAGATTGCGGCTAGTTAGCTTCTTTTTTGGAGTAATTAGAGTATATACAGTTTGAATTTCATCACGCCACTTATATAAACTCTACCCCAAGGTCTTATAAAGCTAACAATGGTGTCCGATTTCAATTTTATACATTTTTGTGAATTTCAGAGGAATTCTAAGAGGATGCTAGCAAGCTCTCATTGATAGAGCTAGCTCCATCCAGCCGCAGGCTCTATCAATGAGACTCACGGACAAGAGGCGTCAGCCAGGCAGCGAGGCAGCAACACAGGCAGCACCGGCCACTGAACTCCGACACACAGTCGGACAAAATTTGAAATTGGACATCAATTTTTGTAAAACGGCCCATACTCTAGTTGATTTCTCACATAAAAAAGTCTCAGAAGTGAATTTAATGGTAAAATAGCAGATGAACAATGTATAAAATTTCTGAGATCTGCACAGCCTAGATTCAGAAGACTAACTGATCTCAGGTCAGTTGTGTAGCCTATGCAAATGTTGGGGCGTGACAAAGAGAGAGACTAGAGCCAAATGAGGAGGAGCCGCCGAGTTGACATCAACTAGGCGGCTTGTTGAGATTTGCCCGTTTTCAGAGGCAGTTTCAAATTGTGAGATTTGCAGAGGAAAGAGGTGTCAATGGGATTTAGAGGTTCTATGTATGTCCTAGTTACCCACTAAACTGTCATTATTAAACTATGACAAGGTAAAATCGGTTTTGCATTCTATCACCCCTTTAAGGTTTTAAATGACTTTATTGAATCCATGGACAACAAGCCGCATTATGCAGCCCTTTTTATTGACCTTTCTAAGGCATTTGATACAGTGGAACACATAGTGCTTAAGCACAGACTGTGTAGGGCTGGGCATTCCGAACAAACTAGGGCTTTGACTTTTGCCCAAAAATCATATTCAAATTTTGTTTGTTTATTAATATTCAAATATATTCGAATATTTATTAATAATATTTTGACCATTAAATGCCTTCATTAAGACCTATATTTTTATCAAACTTAAGTTGTATATGTTCTGTCCACCAGAGGGCAGTGTATGAGTCTATGTCAATAGGCAGACAATGATGTTTTCAGAAGAAAAACACAATTATTAAAATTGTTAATATATAAAAAGTCAGACCCTGGATTTAACACAAACCGTATGCTTTCGACAGGAAGTTCGGAGCTTTCACCGTAGCCTACATAAGTGGTCTGATGTTTATACTTGTGCGCTGGTGTGTGCGTCGAGCTGGTGTGTGTGTGTGTGTGTGTGTGTGTGTGTGTGTGTGTGTGTGTGTGTGAGGTGTGTGTAGTGTAGAAATATATTGGGTTTAGAATAAGAATGTCCTGTAGCCTGGGATGGCCTCGCTGTCTCCTCCTGCCTGGCATGTGTAAGATAAGACGGGTTCAAATTTAGTGGAGCAAAAGTGCTCCTCATTTGTTTAATAAACAATTGGAACAGAATGCACCTAATAAAATCTCTTAAAGGAACAGACAATATCTAGCGCGCAACTTCTCTATCTTCTCGGAGACAGAAAGTCTGAGTGATATCCAACCAATTGGTGGCCCACACGCAATGGCGGCAAGAGGAACCTGAAGATGAATAAAAGAATAGGGAAAAGGAAGGTCCGGGGTCAGACCCGGAAAGACTTTGTTGGTGGTTAGGGAGAGAAAGTTTTGAAGGAGCGGCTGATCCATATGCATATGAAAGATCTGTTTGCAATATCATTTTACTAAAGATTGTTATAGTTTAACTGAACGAATGAGTATTTATTTCTTGGTCTGCCTTTCAACGAACACGATAAGTAAAGGGGAAACTTTGAGATGTGACTGGTGGTTCTTAAAAGACTTTGGGTGCCACAGAGTAGAATCGGTAGCTTTTTTTCCTACAGTAGACACCTCACACAAGACTCTACCTTAAACGGTTCAAATGTTATGAAAGGGGGCATGGCCTGAGTGAGTGGGCGTGGTTAAAGTATAGGGGACGGCTCAGTTTTACATGTAGACCACATAAGTTTCATGTAAATCGGATGATGTTTGTCATATAAGGTGGATTTCCTGTTGCCAGCAGGGGGCGCTATGACCAAAAGTCAATTTTGGCCTGTAGATGTCCTCAGGCCTGGACCTTTGTCAATCATGAGAAATTTCGGGCAGATACAACAACGTACGCTCAAGTTAAAACAACTTCTTTGTTCATTGATTATTCTGCTCTTGCTTTAACAGGTTAGCGTAGCAAATAGCTAACATAAGATCCATGAAATAAAGATCCAGGAAACCGGAGTAGAGAGAGGCCTTTAGTAAGGATCTTTCCAGTTTTGTAAAACTGTGGAAACATAATAATATGGCATTACAAACTGCCCATATATACATAAACATGAATATGCAACTTTAGTCTAACATATAGTTTTCCCATAAGAAAAATTTGCCATTATCATGAGACTTGTAGGACTAAAAGCAGTTAAGCTAACTTTAACATGGATGTCTATGGAGAAATGCTAATCGCGATTAGCATCTATTAATACAACATACATGTTATGCTAAAACGGAAAATACAGAAAGACTATATCAAAGTAGATATACTTCATACAGAAATACTTACAGACTTAGACCTTCAAAACTACCAAAGACAAAGAGACGAGAGTAACTGCAGCATGCCCTCTCAGTAGACCAGAGTCAGAAGCAAAAAAAGGATACCAACGGCAAGAGAGGAGGGACTAAATAGGAGAACTCAAATGCAATACAACTTTACACCATGCAATACAACTTTACACCACTAGGTGTCTCTTTACAACACAAATTGGGGGCAGAACATTGATAAATGCTCAAAATGGCCGCCATGGCCACACCGTTGGATGAAAAGTTTTGCTTTGAAGAACTTTTTATCGTTGAGGTATTTAAATGACACAGACCAAATTTGAAGTTGATCGGATGAAATCTCTCACAGTAGTTTGTTAAAGTATAGCACATATAGTTTTGGGCCTACTTCCTGTTGACACTAGGGGGTGCTATGACTTTGAGTCAATTTTGGCCAGTAAGTCCTCCGAGTTAGTCTTATGAATCATGAAAAGTTTCAAGCCAATTGGACAATGTACACTGAAGTTACACCCACTTACTTTTTCGATGGCAAACTGCACAAAATGGCCGCCCCGCCACGGCCATGCCCTATGATTTTTTTTTTTTTTTTTTTTTTTTTACTTTTCATCTTTAACATCTTAAGATGGCACAGACCAAATTTGAAGTTGATCGGATGTAGGGCTGGCAATTACGTAAATGCGTCACCACAAATAATTTGCCTCGATGCGTCGCTAAATAAAATAAATAAAACTTGCGTGCAAATTAATTAATGTAATGCGGAACTAATGTAATGTAAATAAAACTTGCGTGCAGATTAATTAATGTAATGCGGAACTAATGTAATGTAAAACTACTGTTAGATACGCAGGTTCTAGGGACACCTAATCTGTAGCCCCGCCTTAGCTCTGAAGCTAGCCGAGCTCCTCCGCCTACATGCAGTTTTTTGTCAGGCGGACGGTCCAGTGAGTGAGTCAGAGATGGCAGCACGAAAGGACGAGTATGGTGAGAGGTGGCAACCCACAAGAGTTGGGACCCGCTGGCCTCTGCAGCCTGGAGCCTCCTGTGTCATCCTCTCTCATCACATGCCCTCCCACCTGGTGCCATCCCCGCCTCGAAACGTCGGTCTTCGGGTCAGTTACAGTAGTAGGCTACAGGCGAGAGAGTGGTGGATAAGACGAGGATTGCATGTCGGTGTTGTTCAGCAGTTGTTGGGTATGTGAGTGGAAATACATCTAACATGCTAAATCATATCCGACGCCATCACCCAGATGTGCCAATCACTGGAACAAAAACTGTCCAACTTCTCTTCCCTACAGTGCTTAACCAGCCTTTAGATACAAATAATTAAAGTTAAATTAAAGGGAGAAAAGCTTGGATGTTAAACAAGAGCGTATTGATTATTTTACCTACTGTTAAAAACAAGGTTATTATAGTTTTGCATTTTTCATTAGTTTTTATTTTTATTTCGATTTTACTTTTTGTTTTGAAATTCAGTTTAGTTTTAATTAGTTTTTAAAGCGGGTTTGCTAGTTTAGTTTTTATTTTTTTAAATGCTTTAGTTTTAGTCTTAGTTTTAGTCTTTTTTTGTAACATGGGTTATTTGTCAGGGGCAAGATTCAAAAAGGTCAGAAAAAAGTATTGTTTATTAATAACTCAACAAAAACATCATGAAATTTTAGAAATATGTATCCCAATGTATTCAGCAATAACACCAGTACATAAAATGTACATATGATGATGTGCACAAATATGTAAAGAATCTACACAGGACGCAGCACTAAGTGTAAAATGTGTTAGTAAGGTGTGCCAGGAAAAAACCTAAATAGCCAACAGACTAAAGAAGACATACATAAACAGGTTTTTTATAACTTTGGTTGGAGTAAAGTGGCAAACTTTTTGAAGTCAATCGACTCACACAGTTGTGCAGCTAGACATCCCAGTATCATTACACATATTAACCCACGCTTCCTCACGCTTTTAGTGTTCCTACGTATTTACTAACCAGCAGCTATCAGGTCGCCGGTGAAAGACGCCTGTAGTGTTCTCTGTCCTGCGGTTGTCTCCGTCATGCTGTCTGGCCCTAGCCCCATACATTCATGCCGTGTACCGGCCCGGGATTAGCTTCTGTTTCAGCCCTATCACTGCTTGTTAAGGTAAGCTAGGTTAGCCTCCTTGTGCGCGCTTCTCAAATGTACTTTTAAATTCGTGGGATTTCTCCTTTTATTGTCCACATATTTTACCACCTTCCACTGCGAGGCACTTGCTTTTATCTGACACAGTCATAATCAAATAGGACTCTGCCGCTTTCTTCCGACTTTTGGTACCGCTATGATGCCAGGTGAGGGGCATGGACTATGTTGTGTTCAATTTGACATGGAATGTCGGAATTTCTGGGTTCCCAGTCGGAAACTATATGTCTACGGCATAGACTGAATAAAACAGGTCTATGGTCGGAAATGTCAACTCTGAAAGATAACGTTATATGCTCTGTGAAAGACATTGACAAAGACGAAAATAATAACTTGATTATTTTATTTTAGTTAGTTTTGCAAACAGACATTACAGTTTTAATTTAGTTGTTGTTTTTTTGTAATGCCTCGGTTTTATTTCAGTTAACGACAATGTTTTTTCCCGCCTAGTTTTCGTTATTTTGTTCGTTTTCGTTAACGATTATAACCTTGGTTAAAAAAAGCAAATACAGGCTACTCTTTCTGCACTTGCTCTGTTTATACTTTAAGTTTTTATTTTTGTATTCCTCCTGAAAGTGACTTTATTTTTTGGTTGGATTGATAGCCTACATCTGGCTTCAGGTTGCACTAAAAATTCATTTTGAACAGTGTAATGTTAAACAATTTTAATAAATAGAGATTTGAATCTTTATTGGAATTTGTTTTGTTTAAATTGTTAATAATTGAGCAATGGGAAAATAATCGCTAATTGAAAAATTAATCGTTAGATTAGTCGACTAATCGAAAACATAATCTCTAGATTAATCGTTTAAAAAAATTATCGTTTGGGACAGCCCTAATCGGATGAAATCTCTTAGAGGAGTTCGTTAAAGTACGACATGTGGAAATGGCCAAAATCGCACTAATTTTCTACTTTCAATTCAAAATGGCGGACTTCCTGTTGGGCTTAGGGTATGGCTCCAATGTTTATCTGTGTTTTTTGCCCCCAACGGCGCCTTTTAGGCAGCGCTGCCTGGAAGGCGCGTTGGGAGGCACTGGTTATGGTTAGGGTTAAGGTTAGGTGCCTTGAAAGCAGTGGTCACAGTGCTGCCTGGAAGGAGCAGTTGGGGGCAAAAAACACCATTGAGCGGCTCCAATGATGTTTTTTTTTATGTCTTGACATGCTACATATGTGTACCAAGTTTCGTCAGTCTACGTTAAACGTACTGCAGGGGCTACATTTTTTTACTTTTGTAGGAGGCACTAGCAAGCCATTTTTGTGCGCCTATGCCCGGAACCGTTAAAATATGTAAATTTTCACCAGACTTGATGCAACTGCCAATTTTGGTGAATTTTTGAGTATATTAAGCCCCTCAAAAAAGCGATTCATTTGCCAAAGGAAAGGAATAATTCCTTCAGTTTCAATAGGGCCTTTGCTGCTGTCGGCGCTCGGGCCCTAATAAAGTATTGTTAAATAATATATATCATATACACACACATTCTCTCTAATCTAGGAAAAATAAAAGCATCCATCTTGCATCCCCTGTGTGTTTCAATATAGGGGTTCTGCCTCTGAGAGCAGCAAGTTAAATGTTGGTAGTGGGGCCCCTTTGATTTCCAATTTGGAGTCAAATTAGAAAACAGCGAAATTGCCATTGTCGCACAACTTGCTTGGTTACATTTTTCATTTGTGTGTGATTGTTTGTACTCAACAGGGAGCAATTCTTGATGTCTACATTTGCATGGTGTACATTTTGCTGAATGCTCTCTCTGAGCAACCACTGCAGGTGTCCGGTCTATTTGTGCACATCATGTTTGAATCATTTCTGTGTAAACTGAGCCAATGATTTCACTCAAAGAGGAGACTGATGTCACCAGAAATACAGAGATGGGTTCAAACCATCATGATACCATATCAAATGTGTGGAATGCTGTGACCAGTGACTTTTTAATTTTCCTACCAAAGATGTAGGCTAGTTATTTTTTATTATGCAGCTATGTAATGTAGCTGCAATTAAAGTAGAACAAAATTGTTGCCTGATGGATATTAGGTATTCTCAAATTGCCACAGAAACCACAGACTAATAAGACCTCTACAGATATGCTGTGCAAATAATAATGATGATGATGATGATGATTAAAGCACAAATATAGATTCCACAATCCCATTAGGTTGGAAATTCAGATGAGTGAGGATAAATAGAAATAAAGCTGAAGGCAGCAATGTACGGGCCCTCCTAACTAGAGATGTTCCGATACCGATATCTGCCTAAAACGCTGGTATTGGTATCGGGAAGTACTGGAGTTTATGCACCGATCCGATACCACGTAATAAAGCCCTAAAGAAAATCTACATTAAAGTAGTTTATTTATGTTCTTTTTCCGTTTTAACTGACTGTCAAACTGGAGAATAAAAGAAAGTTCTGGGGCATTCATTGTTTGTGTTTGTTCATGTTTCACAAAGAGTTTAACCTGAGCCAGACCGACAACAAAGATAGAAATCATATCCCATCCATACAGGGATAGTAGTATACAGCTGTTAAAACATAATGAACTATATGACACTCTGGTATCGGATCGGTACTCGGTATCGGCCGATACGCAAGTTCAGGTATCGGAATCGGTATCAGGAAGCAAAAAAGTGGTATCGGGCCATCTCTACTCCTAACTCCCTGCATGCCGGGGTGACCGGCCGGATGCCGGTAGATGCAGCCTTGCGTTTGTGCAACCGTCGAACATGAGTTAGACTTAGGAATGATGTATTGCAAATGTTGTACTACTTCCTGTGTCCACAATAAACATATTGGACAATGTACATTCAACATGCAAAACCTTTTTAATGGTGAAACGCACAGATGCCACGTCCTCTTTGTGTGATGAAAAACTGATGTGAAGGGTAAATCTGTAGGATCGGGTTAAATATGTAGGAGGAGTTCATTAAAGTACAGCACCTTGAAATGGCAAAGAAAAGAACACATTTTATTCAAAATGGCTGACTTCCTGTTGGATTTAGGATATACCTCCACAGAGCTGTGGAGGAAGGTCGGACTAGTCCATACAACATTCAAGGATAGGAGAAAAATGTGCTCTGGTTTATTGGCATTTCTTAAAACCATTCACAATCGTCTTGGGCGTCGCTAAGAGCCAGACGCAGGTATGTTGCCCCTGCAAAATAGCCTAAATAGAAGGAACTTCTTTTGGTGGAACATGTGCTCGTAGGGAGGCGAGCTCTGGAATTAAAATGGCTGTCGACTGTGCAATGAGAATTTTACTCTAAAAAAAGATGAATATAATTTGTTTTTTGGTTCGAGCTTGGTGATGTTTCCCGAATCGACCGGAGTTTAGAATGCCAACACAAAGAAAGCTGAAGGTGAGCGACATCTGGCAGAAAATGAGCGATATCCGGCGGAAGCTCCGGCAGCACTGGAACAATCCTTAAAACAACGTGGTCTATGTAGACTTACCTCCAAAACACTTTTTTTCTACGTCTGGTAATGTTACATATGCCTAATAAATTTCATACATCTAGGTCAAATTCAAAGTTGGGGTCTTTAAATTAGGAGGGTCTAAAAAGCCATTTTGCCACATTAATGCGTAAGACCCATAAAATATAAAACTTTTCACCAGTTCTGATGCGTGTGCAATTTTTTGTGAGTTTTTGAGCACCTTAACCCCCTCAAAAATGGGATTTATTGCGCAAAATAATAATTCCTTCTCCCGTGCTGAGCAGTGATGCACATGCAGAAGTGCCAAAAACTGCATTTCATCGAGTGACTGTGTGATGGCCAAAGCCACACAGGTTAAACGTCCAGTAATGGTAATATGGTACACAATTTCACCCCATGCTTTTTAGTACACATTAATTCATTGTGCAGTCAGCCACACTCCAAACAATTTCAACATTAAAACAAACACATTACACTGTTTGGTTAATTAATAATCCACATTTATTTCCTTTAGCTTTATATGGTTTAAATGAAATTCCCTCTTTTCTACATTGTAAGGTTTTGTTATAGTCATTATTTTTTGACTTCCTCATCAGTCATGCACAAGATCTGACCATAATTAAACTTGTTCTTTCCATAAGCTGCCCTTGCTTTAAGCTATTATTTCAGTTGCAACCCTGGCAACGGTAAGTGATCGTGAGAGCAAATAAAAAATATAAAATATAATTCAAACAGGAGTGCGTATTGGCAACACATGGCTCATCAAGCTGTGAAATAGCCTATACGTAATTCCCTCCACTGAAAATCTATATCTTTTATAAAAATACCCATCAGGGAATGTTAACGGGGTTGTCGGTCTCTAAATGTTTGAACTTTTCTGAGTGCGTCTCTCTCTCTCTCTCTCTCTCTCTCTCTCTCTCTCTCTCTCTCTCTCTCTCTCTCCCCCCGCACCAAGCTCCATCTGATCTACTACAATTGAGTATTGATTGGTCTGTAGGCGGTGCTTTTACACCGGTTGATCTCTAATCTCCAACATAACCTGCTCCCGACCAGGTTAGGTGTTCAGCACAAGTTACCACGGCGATTGAACCCGGTAACAACTGATCCACCGTCGTCAGGGATGTAGTGGAGGCTAAACGCACGTAAACGCCGTTTATGCACCTCCCAAAATTCGGATATAGCGTTTATCCACCTCTAAATAGCGTTTATCCACCTCTAAATTGAGTTTATCCACCTCTAAATTGCCTATAGTTCCTAAGCCATTTTAAATTAAGCTTAAATATTATTATTATGTTGTTTTTAGTTTCATATTGTTCATTATTAGTTTCATAGGTTGTTAAACCTAAGACGAAGTCTTTCATATTGTGCTGCATTACTGTCTGTGTTGAGCAATCTGTTGCGGTGTTTGGTGATTTAAGCCCCCAACGTCGACTAGGATTAGGCAATGTTAGGTGCCTTGAAGTCATGAATTCAATGGTCGCAGCACTGCCTTCAAGTCAACGTTGGGGGCTTATACCACCATCGAGCATCTCCAGCGTATCCAGCAGGAAGCAGCAGACTGCATCCAGATTCGTCAGTCACTAGCTACTGTCTATGGTCACTAGCCCAAACTAGCCTACATGTCTCATGTAATGATGAATGAATTGTAAATATGGATATCCGGCAATTGTTTAAGCACCGTCAAGACAGCAGCCCTCCTCCTGATGCCAGCAAACGGCCTCAGCTACAAGCCCAAAGTGGGTGAGCTCGCAAAACAGTACTAAACTTCATGTTTTTGTGGTACATTGGGTTCACGTAGATTCATGCCACTGACTCAACAAGTCACCTCTACTCTTTCCCATTAGCCCATGTTACAAGTAACAGGTTTTGCAAAAGCGTCTGTTAATGTCGGCAGCCATTATGCTTGTGGAAAGTACAGTGCAACTTAAATTGTCTTTCTTCTGTTAAATACAGAAACTGAGTTATATTTAAATTAAAATTTGTGGCACCAGATTCATCCTTCTGTCGTCAATCTGCACCTGCTACATTAGCAATTGTTAAAAACTGTAATCAACAACTATTTTGATAATCAATTAGTTTGTTTGAGTCATTTTTAAGACAAAAGTAAAAAATTCTCTGTCAGCTTGTTAAATGTGAATATGTTCTAGTGTCTTCTCTCTGTGACTGAATATCTTTTGAGTTGTGGACAAAACGAGACATTTTAGGGACGTCATCCTGGACTTTTGGGAAACCCTGATCCATATTTTCCACATTTTTCTGACATATAGACCAAACAACTAATCGATTAATTGAGAAAATAACACATTTATCAACTATGAAAATAATCCCAAATCCCTAAACCCATAATCATTACGTATTATGCATTGGAAGCCCTGGATACTGTATGAGCCTCCCTCTATATCTCTCTTAAATATGTTTGTTCTCTCGGTTTTGTCATTTAGTAAACTTTATAGATTTCAACCATATTATTCCTTCTTGAGTCTCTTTAACAAGAACTTAGATTAATATATGAATTGAATAGTGATTGTGTGACCTATGAGGGAACAACCAGTGATACCCTTGGTAGTACCGTCAAATGATAGCCTCTAGCGATGTCATCAGGATACACATACACCGGTAGGCAGTGGCCCACCTTACCGGGAGACCACGTCGTGGTCCACCTGATCACAGAAGTTATAGTTTACCCACCTCTTTTTTTACCACTACACCTCTGACCGTCGTGGTACAGAAAACCCTGGGTTGAACCTGAAGTTACCTCCTTAACGCCAAATCTTGCTTCGTATTACAGGCCTCTGGACTCCTAACAAGACTTCTCTGTGCAGTGAACACTTTGAAAGTCATCACTTGTTTTAAGACATTACAATTTTGCTAACACTGGGTTGTTATTCATCAATTCTATTATAATATAAAGGGTGGGATTGCAGGGATGAAGAAGGGCAAAGGTGGTAACAGTGTTATTGCTGCAGATGTTATTTAACTAACATAAAACACAATTTAAGCTACAAACAAATGTAGCCATAACACTGTTGACAAATATCCAGCCAGCCTTCCACCTGCACCTTTGGGTCAGTAAAAAAATAAAAACATGATCTTAATGCCAGGGTGCTGGAGATGAAGCTGGTCCTCCTCCATCACAGGGATCGGCTTGATGTTGTTGCCGCCACATGACGGAGCTGCAATTCTGCAGGAAGTGGGAAGAGAAGATGAGATAATGATCACACGGACTGGGGAAAAAAGTGTAATATTTGCTTCAGGTAATAAAGAATATAAAGTTAGTTATATGTTTATGTAGACAATATCATTATGTCACATCTGTAGGATCAAATGGAGCAAGGGATCCTAAAAATCTCAAAATGTAGTTAATACTTTCTTTTGTCCTTTTGAACACATCTGTCTAAAGTCAAGTAGCCAAGACTGGTAATTAGTTTATGATGTGTGTTGACGGTTTCACAGGTGGCTATGAACTCAACAAGGACTGAAGTGGCTTTTCTCTCAACATAATAATCTTAGAATAAAATAATAATCTTGCACATTGCTCTAGCAGTAATACTAGTAACTTAATCTTTAGTCCCCTGTGGACTTCTACCAATGTTAAAATCATTAATATGAGCACTGTTTTCACTAGTGGTGTGGGGAATTACAATCTAAAGAGTATCATTTTAAATATTGAAGTGCGGAAACGTTGGTGCCCATTGATTTGATTCAAATTGTTCTTTAAACATGTAACGTTATTAAGTAGGCTACAGTGTTCGCTACAGATTTAGATTTTATTTGTGGTGGTAAATTATCTGACTGGATTGAGGGGGACCTGTGTTAGCCGCTGCAGCAGCTGGGATTCAGCTATCCCAAACCCCAGCGCCGTGGTCTGATCCAGGAGCGCCCCTTCTCGTCGTCGCTGGCCACCCACTGTGACTGAGCACCGGGGCTAGGCTTTGCAATAGCTGAATTTTGAGGTGCTACTACCGCTATAACGTTCGTCAAGGCTGCCGACCACTCTCCCCCCTGATAGCAGGGAGGAGGGCCTGCAGGTGAGCTAAGTTAGTTAGTAGGACTTGGATGTTTTAGTGTTTTAAGCTTGTATAACGTTAGTATGTCAATAACGAATACAATGATATTACGTTTTGTTTTATTATTTTGGGTTAACTTCCCTCAAACAAGCTGAGACAAACGAGTAGATAACCATCCGGGAGCAACTTGTCTGCAGTAGCCCGAGCAAGCAGCATCGCAACAGAGTAGCTTATCCTAGCCTAGCTTTTTAGCTGTTGCTAGCTTGGGAGCTTTGAGCTATGTGGGCGTAGTTTCAGCAGCCAGGCATCATTCAGCCCGCCCGGTCTGCCTCAGATCCACCCACACTCTGCCTCCTGACGTCAGAACTGCCAACATGGCGACCGTGGGTGCTGCCCACTTTGAGCTTCATTTGGGCTCTTCAGAAACCAATGGGTGACGTCTGTCCATGTTTTATACGGTCTATGGATCCTCACAGACATTGGTGCATGAGCCCTAAATATCAGTTCAATGAAATTCTAAAGGATAAAGCAACATTACATTAAAAGGTTAGAAAAAAAGCCTTTGAAATCCAGCCTCTTTAATCTATCTGCTGTATTGTGCTCATTTCCCTCCTCTACTGCAGCACACCCCCTTCCATCCTTCATTTCTCAGGATGTCTCCAGTGGCCTCCACTTCAGAACAAAAACGGCATTAATGAACTCTTTAGCCTGCGCAAATGCTTTCAGGAAGAGCAGACTACAAAAGACCCTCTAATGCTTTGTTTTTTCTCTTGATTTTCTAAAACGATCAGAGACCATCCTGAGTCACTAAATTCTGGCAGTGATAGGAACATTTTGACTGTTTTATCCCCACAGAATTGAGAAAATAGCAAGAGGGAGGCATAGAGAGCAAGATCATTCACTTTTGACTGTCAGATAGGGAGAATGGCGGGACTTAAATGAGCTTGGGGGCCAGCACTCTGAATTCTCTTTATAGATCTGCCATCCCATGCAAAAAGGAATTTTGAATGTAGCTCCTACATATTTAATACACAACTTGTTTCACAGATGTTTCTCCAAACATTTTCTGCCTCATAAAACAGGTCATATTATTTTTTAATAAGCCAACATCTCCTGTTGTTATGAGGATAGGTTATGAAGCCCATCAGGGTTGCTTTGATATGAACGTTGACAGATAGATGCATAAGCAGGAATGACAGGGAGAAGGGATGCAAAGACAATGCTTACATGCAACTTTATGTGCATGGCGTGGAGAAGTGAAAGAAAAGTCCTGCAACTAAAACAAAAAAAAGTTCTCTGTGATAAGTACAGCTGAAATATTTAGTGGGTTAATTTATTTCAGCAGAAAATGAATCAACATTTCTGATAATTGATTAGTCGTTTAAATCCTGTTTCAAGCAAAATGCCAAATGCCAAAACGCTCCTTCCAGTCCCTCAAATGCAGTGATGCCGCTAAGTACGCGTCCTGTTTCTCTGATACATTAAAATCCTAAAGGACGCAGTAAACTCACTAGTCATATGTCCAGGGGATGCATCCTATTTTTTTCCCTGATAATGCTACATTGTGAAGTGTGTGTGTGTGTGTGTGTGTGTGTGTGTGTGTGTGTGTGTGTGTGAAATCATAGAAATAAACAAAAGCAACCTCAAAAACACAAAAGAACATTAACACAGTTCTTATTAAACCTTCTTGACAACACACATGGAAGGTTGCCAAGAGGTGCCAAAAATGTGTACACGTACGCTCGCACACAAACTCTAGAACCGAGACACTCTGCCTCCCACCTGCAGCTTCACCGCTCCAACAGCCTGCGATCTACAGAAGGTAGGCTAAATGCACGTGTGAGCATTTTTTACACTCAGGGTTTTTTCTGCATAGAGGAACGTTTGGCGCTCTCCAATAGGGCTGTGACGGTATGGATTTTCTTTCTCACCGTGGTGAAGAAGCAACGCATTACCGCAATATGGCGGTTAACCGCAACCCCCTGTTATGACAGTAGCGTAAGTTAGAGCAAGAATGGCAGGTGCCATTAGTGAATGACGTCAGTGAGTGTGTGGTCAAGCAAGGAGAACGAGCAGTAACAGAGTGAGAGTAGCGTATGAGTGCAGCTGTGAGGAAAAGCGAGAGGAAAAAGATGGCAGAGACAATGTAAAGTGAGTTAAAAGTGAACAATAAAACAAGCTTCTCAAGACACAGTCTGTTGTCAATACTGCCAATAAAGTGAAGGGTGTTAGCCCCGACAGAGCATTGGCCTAAACCTTATGACATATGTTGCAGCACAATGTTTCCATTTCAGCTCAATGTGAGAGTCTTTACTGTGTTTTGCTGTCATTTAGGTCGTGCTGCTTTTTCTTATCACCTTTTGATCTATTATCACAGTTCAGAAAGCTCTATTTTCAGTAAAAAAATAAAAAAAATAAGTTTGCCGTTGGGCAGGACAGGAGAGGCTCCGCAGCACAGCAACTGTTGGTCTTTCTACCAATATAAGCTGCTCTGTTTTAACAATGTTAGGCTACAAATACGTGCATGCACTTAATTTATTTTTCTCTATAATCTCTTCAACATAGGATAGAAGACAGATGATAAACAATGACACAACATATACACACCTGTAGTCTATATCCACGATGTTCCACTTCCGGGATTGTTCAGGTTCCGCTGCTAATTCCGCTGGATGTCCGTTACCTTCCGCTTCCTTTGTGTTGGCTTTTTAAACTCCGGTAGATTTATGGGGACTATGCTGCCGTACAAAGCCAAAACGCAGTAACTACATATTTGGTCAAAATTGAGTTTAGACTGAAAATGGGCTTTGTAACATCTTCTACATCTTGTGACAAAAACTCCTGGTTCAACTGTTTCCCATTTCAGAGAAATCACTATGTCAAATTTGCAGTGACTACAAAATCCAAGCTAATACCAAGGCAAACCGCAGCAAGTGAAGTTACTGCGTTCTGCCTTTGTTTACCCGGCTTTGACTCGGTAGCTAGTACCAAGGCAAACCGCAGTAAGTGAAGTTACTACGTTCTGCATTTGTTAACCCGACTTTGACTCGGTAGCTAGTACCAAGGCAAACCGCAGTAAGTGAAGTTACTGCGTTCTGCCTTTGTTAACCCGACTTTGACGCGGTAGATACTGCGCTTTGCCTCTGTAGCCACATTCAAATCTACCAATCTGTCCGCCTCGCACACACCATCCCTATCACAGAGTCTGATATAACGCCGTGTGCGAAGTGACACTGTGATACAGACCACCAACAAGCCAAGATCATTAACCCAGAGAAACATGGCACAATCCCGAGGAAAACTTATAGTGTCTCTAGCTTTGAAACGCAAGTATCCAGACAGCGGTAAGGCACATGGTAAAATATGAAAACCTAACCTGGCAAATAACACCTAAATCAATAAATTGCCGTCACTAGCTAGCGAGCCGCTAGCATATAAACCATTTTAGCTTACCTGCTCCCCTTGAAGGCAGTAACGTTAGCATCTATCCACTCTGGAAACGCTGTCATAACTGTTTTGTTTCTTGTTGTCTTCATTACTTACGCTATTGTAATGTATTTTATTAGGTAATCTCTCAGTTGAAGCTTAAGAGGAAGTTGTAAACATAGAGCTTTTATTTTGATGGGAAAAGGGAAGTGGTAAAAGCGTTGTATTTTCTGACCGTTGTCAGTGTTGTCAGTGGTTGAATTAAGTCTTTTTTTTAATATCTCGCAAAATTGACTGTGACACACGAAATAGACATATGCACACCGTCTCACGCAACATCACAATTTTTCATATAAAGTAAGGCAGCATACTGAGACTGTGCCTAACGCATCAACTTTATAATGTTGTCTAGCTTGGGAGTGTATACACACACACACACGCACACTCTTGTTATTCTGTTTGAGTTATGTTGTTAAATGTATATACATTTTTAAGTGCCATTTTATAAGTAACCTTGGTATTTAATGAATTAATTTTCAATTAACATAAAAACAAACACAAACCAAAATACCAGCATTTTGATTGTGTGTAAAATTGTAAAAAGGATGTTTTGGGGAAAATAATGAGAATGACTCATCATTTAAGACTGATGTAACAGGGACATTACGACAAAATACTATTCTTGAATACACTGGATGAAGGTTAGTACCAAGCACTTTCAACACTCAACCTATAAACATCCATAAACAAAACATAAAACCAATTAAAACAAATAAAAATGTATAAGGAATAAAAAAAGAAAGTTGGATTAACACATTTCAATTGTAGATACTGCTCTCTGCCTTTGTAACAGTGTTTTAGTTGCTTGAGGTTAGACAAAGGCAGAGTGCAGTATCTACATTTTTAGGGTCAAAGGTCATATCAATGGTCTTTTTTTTATGTATAACATTTTCCTTCCTGTAAAAGTAGTACATGAAAGTATCAACACTATTGTACCTACAACATGTTTGGCTGGCCTGTATGAAAACTTTGAAGCCATTTTTCTCAGTTTCATTGTTGGCGTAGTTACTGCACTTTGCCTTTGTAGGGCAGTATGGTTAACTGCTCCTCAGATCTCTGCAGGGTAAGTCCAGACAGCTAGCTGGACTATGTGTGGAATCTGAGTTTTCTGTTGCACGACTAAAACAACCTTTGAATGTCCCACCCAAACAAGCTCCTTGATGACTGTTCTGATGTCATCACCGTTCGTTACAGGCCTACTCCCTAAAGAGGTTTTAGCCAGCGCCAAAGGAAAATCACCAGCGGCAAAATGTTTTTGGCTTTCAGCAGCCAACTTTCCTGTCATCCACAGCCGCTATATTTTACACATCCTGCTGGCGCTAAGCTGCATTGATTTGAATGGACCTGAACGGTCCGCTGTGAAACTAGCGCTAATGGGATCTCAGTTTTACCATCCAGAGTCGGGCTGTACCAGACTTTCCCGGCAGCTCGGATCTCGCAGCCTCCCACTGGATCTGGGTTTGTCCGCATCGGGCTGCGCTGCCGTCTGATATAGTGGCCATATTTTGGACGTATTTACCCGATAACACAACTGCCAGAGTCTGGCTTTTCGGCATGCCGGACACTTCCTATTGTGAGCGTTTGTCTGTTGCCAGTGTTGTGTCGAAGCGTGTTCCTCTTCTGTGTTTAGGGTTTCCCTCCAGTTAAAATACGTAGCGACCACATCCATAGATAATGAGGTTTGGTTCAAGTTTAGGTAACGTAAAAGAAATGTAGTCAAAACTGACCACTCACTTAGTTTGCACTTGTTGATTTTGCAGACACAAAAAGGAAAATGTAATTGTAAGATGACTCTGTATGAGGAAAAGAAGGCTACTCTTTCTTTTGCCAGTATAGGGCACTACTGCTCTGTTGACCTGTGCGGCGTCTCATAATGTGTAATGTGAGATCTCAACAAAAACATTGTGCTGAATATTGTAAAGGCATGTTTCTTTTATTTTATATGTTAATATACTATATTCTAAAGTGTAAGTAAACCTCTGATTTAAACAAGTTTCAGTCAGGACGCACTTCAAATGGGCAGTATCGGCATAAAAAGGAGATGAAAAAGGTATTGATCACAAGGGGAAAATATATTTTGCCATCTCTCCCAGCCCTAGCTCAACACATTGTAAATGTCAAAATAAGCAGACTCTTCTTAATAAGTAGTTTATATTTTGCTGGTTAGGTACTCTACTACCTTTCATGTGTGTATGTGTGTGTGTATATATTTTTATATATATATATATGCTTTTTTTCCTGAGACTGGCTGATGTAAATTTGACTACAGACTTGATGCTCTTACCTTCCTCAGTGATTATTATTATTATTATTATTATTATTATTATAGTTAATGCTTTTGCAGTTTTAATGACTATGTCATGCTTAATGCTAATTCAAAACTCATTAATTTAATTATACACCTAACTCGCTAAGTTGCATGAGCATTTTCTTCTTAAGAAATATACATCCCTTTATAAACCCAGAAATGGCAAAAGGCTACACACAAAAGAGGAGATCCATGCAGCTCAAAAGAGGAAAAACTTTCATCACCTTGTCAAAGCTGCAGTCACAGGTTTCTGGGTCTCTGCACCACTATTCTATGTATTTGACTCTTGAATCCTATTATACTCCCTTAAAGACCTGCTAGCAATGAATAGGCCTACATTATGCCTTTTATGGTTTTTCACAGTGGCCAGTTTTAAAATATGTGGCTATTCCTCTCACCCTGCTTGGAGAAGCCTTTGAGGAGCACCTTTTGAAAGTGCTGGAAGTTTATTATAAGCCTTTTAGCAGAGTGGATTCATGCTGAGCTGTGAAAGTGCTGAAGAAGAGCATAACAGGTCTGGCCTCTACAGCAGCATCCAGAGCTCAGGAGTAGGTTTGATCGCTGTGAATTGCTTAAACTACCACACTACATCTTCCTTGTGCGTTTTCAGTGAGAGAGTCTTCAGGGATGGAGAACGAGTGTTGCCTAGTGATGGGCGATATGGCCTAAAATCCATATTGCGATATACATTGCAGCCTCTTGCGATAACGATATATATTGCAATATATAAATTATAATAGAACCATTTCAGAACAGGTTACATAGACCCTAAGGAAAGCCAAACTGCTAAATGTGTTGTTTTTTTTAAGAGAAAGAAACGTATGTAGTTTTGAGAACATTTATTGTGCAAAACTGTAGATATACAGTGCAGATAAATAGCATTCAAGTACACTAGTTGCAGAGACTTTAACAAAGAAAAAGCTTAACGTATTGGGTTTCTTTCCTTTAGTGCAAACCATTCTAAAAGGCACTACACTTAGTTTAAGTCATTGGTTCTAAATGCCACCCAAGATGCAGATAACAGAAAAAACTGGTGTCTTTTTAGTTAATTTTACTGGAAATACTTTCAGTATTAGGCAAATATGCACAGATACTTGAAATAAAATATTTCAAGCATAAAGTTTCTTACCTGCAGCCTAATGTAACGCATTTGGTTTTAAACATGTTGTTCTCTTAATGAAATGAAAACTGGTGTCTTGTTAATAAAAGGAACGGATACTGTGAATTAGGGAAATACTTCCAGTATTAGGCATGGCTATTTTAAATAAAGAAAATTATAGTATAAGGCACTAATATGTCAACTAAAGAAAATGTTTCAAGTATAAAAGTTTCTTTACAGTAGTGCCATGCCATAGACAGTAAAACGTGCAAAACAGTGACAGAGCACACTTGTTCACACACACACACACACACACACACACACACACACACACACACACACACACACACACACACACACACACACACACACACACACACACACACACACGGATGTATGTTCAGCGGGGAAATACGACGTCTGCAGACACCGACTGCCAAGATTCCAATTGTACGTTATATAGTGAATTGTCAGGCTGATGAAAGGCTCCATGGTACGGCTCGACCACAGGTCAGTTGTAGCAGCTTAAATTCGAACCAAGGCATCAAAATGCATTATCGCTCTATCGTAGGCCAATTTTGTATCGTTTATATTGCATATTGTTGTTATCGCCCATTACTAGTGTTGCCTCTTTAAAATCAGAATCTCTCCTTAAACGTAGCTCGACATCAAATGGAAAACGGCAATGCAAAAGGTGGGGGCTTTTTCTTTTTTTTACGGGGGGGCTTGAGCTGCTAACAGTGAGCTCTGCACACAAGTTATTAACCAAATCATTAAGAATCAATTCAACCAGTGTACCACCTTTCTCATATTGTTCTGAACCTTTTCTTTTTGCACAAGACAGGTCTCACTAGGCTCCAAGCTCAAGAATCCATCTAAATCCTGTCTCCTCCCTTTCATGAATGAAATTAGTGGATGAATCGGATGAAATGAAGACTCCTAACTTGCGTAACTGATCCAGACAATCTATTCATGGGAAGAGCAGTAAATCCTAATATTTTGTAGAATATATAATAATGGAGTTAGAATTAGACCATGGAAGATGGAAAGTTGTCATTAGTGAGGATGGGGGTGTGGGGAATTGTGAGTGAAGACCAATGGGTTTAAAGGAGCTGAGACTTCAAACGGGAATGTTTCAACTGTAATATACTCCTGTTATAAAATAGAGTATAAGTACCTTGCAAAGCAGAGACACAGTAAGAAAACACATACATCAATTATGACTGAACACTTTTTTATTTGTAAATCAGGAGGTCCTAGGACACAAAAAGGGTGCTGTTCCGGGGGGTCAGGGGGAGAGAAAAAGTCATGGGACGCACCCGAAAGCCCCAGTGCCTGGAACACATTAGACAAGACTAGGTGCTAGCTGTTAAAACTAAACAAAACTCAGCCCAAACAAAGCATTATTTATTTGCATTAATTTATCAGAGCATTCACAATAATTAAACGTACATTAACAAACAGTGAATGACAATTAATGTAGGCATCTACAGTATATATGTTCAGGGTAAAGTAAATTTCTCACTTCATGGATGTGATCTGCCCCAGCAAAAATAGCCACTTAGTTTTCAGAGATTCTGAAAACTAAGTGGCCAACTCCAGGTGCCTGGCACAGCAAGCTGTAACCCCCTGTCAGGGAAGTCTCTGCTCCTTGTGCAGTATTGGCCTAGGCACTAAGCAAGAGATTTTATTAGCTCTTGTACAGTCTTTGAATGTGAAGTGTGCCTCACCCTCATTTCCAGCTGTAAACTGGGAGAGATGAATGACATGTGCCATGCAAATTCATGAAGCAGTTCCTCTGTAAGTAGCCATTGTCAGTCAAAGTGGGCCAGTGTGGACACATCCCCTTCATTATCAGCATAATATGCTGACAAGATTGGAAATCCGGATTTTGTTAAATCCAGCTTGGAATTGCACTACTGTCCTTCACTTCGCAAAATTAAATCATGGTGCTAGTGCTCTGACAAACCGGTAATCTAAAAAACATGTCAGATGCCAGCATTTTAGCTTTAATCAGTTGTAATTTCTTTATATCTTAACACCACACCATTATGATAAGTTAACATGTTTTATATTTGGCACTGAGCCATAACATATGAAAGAGAAAAGCTGTGCTAGCTGTCATGGGGATTTAGACTTTCTCTCTGATGAATTAATCTACAGTTGTCTGCTGCAGAGCCTTCTGAGCATGTAAAGATTGGGCAAGGTGCCATGCTACAGTATGTTACCATGACTGAAATAAATAGATTATTATGCTTTGAGTAGCCCTTGATGCCAGGCATGGTATAAGTAAAACATGATTGTGTGTAGAGAGATGGAGAGGTCTAAAATGTCATCTCACAAAGTGATTTGTATTTGGAAACCACTATGTTTGACATGAATGGATAATGAAAAGGGGAATGGTCCATGATGAGGAAAGACATTACTGTATCTCTTTCCTGTATCAGTTGACTGCCAAGAGTTAGAGGTAAAACAAAAGGTAAGGTTAATAAAACTGCAATTCAAACCTTGTAAATGGTTCAGGATACATTTTCTTCCTCTGGAGCTGCTTCACTTACAATAAGACAGAAACTGGCACAAACTCTTAGATCTGGATACTACATGCTTTCTTATAGTACCAACATGAACTGAATCAGCACCCTATCCAACGCTGTGCAGATCACAGAAACTGTCTTATGTTCTTATCTTAGATGTTGACAAGTTAATCCTGAACTGGGGTAACATTTGTGAAATGGTGAACCATGTACAGTATATAGACAAACGTGTGGACACATTACACCCATTTGTGATTTCTGAACATCTTGTTCATCTGTATATGTTTTACTGGGCCTCCACTTTTCGGTGAAGGCTTTTTAACAAGATTTTGTAACCCAGCTCCAGTAATTTGCTCCATTTAACAATAGCATTAGTGAGGTCAGGCACTAATGTTGGGTGATAATTGGGTGAAGTGCAATAACTGTATTTAATGTGCAATAATATCTTCATATGGAGTAGTGTTTCCTCTATTATTCTTTTTTTTTCAGAAGCAAGGGGAAAGGGTTAACATTTTGGGTTGAAAATGAGTTTGAGTGCACGGGTATGCTGCAGTGCTAAGCAAAAAGACCGTAACTCAGTTTTGGTCGAAAATTAGTTATTGTCATTTTTGGAACATTAAAGGAGTGATAGAATGATTATATAGGGTATTTCACACTGTTCCTTAAGGTGTTATGGAATGTCTCTATTTGGAATGTCAGCTTTTCTTCCAAATATGTTATGCTCATGAATATTTAGATGAGCTGCGTGCTGATTGGTTGAGGAACCACAAACACATACATTGGAGACGAGACAGCAGGTCTCATATTTCAGACACTGCAACGTTATACATTGTCTGCTATTTCGTTATTGAATTCACTTCTGAGACTTTTTTTAATGCGAGAAATCAACTATATAAAGTTCAAATATGGGCCGTTTTATGAAAATTTGGTAAGACGTGTTTGACTTCAGGAGCTCCAGACAATCTGGCGAGAAAGCGGGATCCTGCTGGGCTCCATACCCAGGGGAAAGTCACTGTTTCTGGGTTACTGGACTACCGGTGCTCGGGGCTTCCAGCATAACTATATTTACAGTTTGAATTTCGTCACAGCACTTATATCACAACTACCCTAAGGTCTTACAAAGCTAATGCTTTTGTCTGATTTCAATTTAATGCATTTTTGTGAATGTGAGGGGTCTCCTTTAGGAGGAGCAGCTAGCTAGCAATGTGTCCCATTCCATCCTATGGGAAAAGATCGCCACCACACTTGCAGCATAACTATAGTATATTTACACTTTGAACTTCATCACGCCACTTATATTACAGCTACCCTATGGTCTTACAAAGCTAACGCTTGTGTCCGATTTCAATTTAATGCATACTTGTGAATGTGAGGGGTTTTGTTAGCTGCTAGTGTCCCTTCAATCCTATGGGTAAAGATTGCAGCTATAGCTGCAGGCCCTGGAGCTCCGTCAGGGCCTCAGCATTTGGTAGTCCAGTAACCCAGAAACGGTGACTTTGCGCAAGCGCCGCGGGCCTCCAGCCGTGATGGAGATCCATCTAGCTCACAGCGGGCCGAGGTCTGTGAAGGACGACAGGCCGGGTGGCGAGGCAGCACCGGCCGCTGTCACGTTAGCCTGCTGAGCTCCTGCTGAACTCTGACACACAGTCGGACAAAATTTGCAATTAACCATACATTTTCGTAAAACGGCACATATTTGACCTCTACATAGTTGATTTCTCGCTTAAAAAAGTCTTGGAAGTGAATTTAGTAATTAAATAGCAGACGAACAATGTATACAATTTCTGAGATCTGCGTGACCTAGATTCAGAAGACTACCTGATCTCAGATCAGTGGTGTAGTGTAACCTATGTAAATGTTGGGGCGTGACAAAGGTAGAGACTAGAGCCAAATAAGGAGGAGCCACCGAGTTGACGTCAACTCATTGGTTCGTTGAGATTTGCCCGTTTTCAGAGGTAGTTTCAAATTGTGAGATTTGCAGAGGAAAGAGGTGTCAATGGGATTTTGAGGTTCTATGTATGTCCTATTTACCCTCCAAACTGTTGTTTTTCAACTATGACAAGTTAAAGTCAGTTTTGCATTCTATCAGCCCTTTAAAGCTCTGCTTTATTGTGTGGACAAATATCTTGAGTCAATTTTATTGTTGGGAAATTGTGTGTTGTCTTTGCCGTAACTTCAAAAACCATAGAGAAGCCAAGGCAGAATACCGTAACCTCAGTTACGGTTCTTTGTCTTTGTTTCATGGCACTTCAGAATGCTCAAACTGAGTTAAGATACTCTGCCTTTGTTTTACTGGCCATCAAAATGAAGTTACTCTTTGCCGCGCTGGAGTTACGGTGTTATGCCTATAGGCTATTACTGTCATCTAACGTAATGCACACACATACGCACACACACACACACATGCACACACAGCAGAGGTGTGTTACAACACGCAGCACATGTACCTGACTGGGAAAGATACGCTCGTTACTGTAAGTAGGCTACAATAAAACGTAGTAAATACGTATCCATACCCACTCACCTGTCTACAGGCATACACATGTTATTCAATTCAATTCAATTTTATTGATAGTATCAAATCATAACAAGAATTATCTCGAGACACTTTACAGATAGAGTAGGTCTAGACCACACTATAATTTCCGAAGCCCCAACAATTACAGTAATTCCATCAAGAGCAAGCATTAGCAGTGACTGTTGCAACAGTGGCGAGGAAAAATTCCCTTTTAGGAACAAACCTCAGCAGACCCAGACTCTTAGAAGGCGGTGTCTGACGGGGCCAGTTGGGGGTGTGATGAACAGTGGCAATAATAGTCACATTAAAGATAATGGAACAGTGACTTCGAAGCAATTTATTTCAATCTGATCTGTCTAGGCAGTCCACTCTCGTCCACCGCGCTGTTTACATAAACACAGCTCTACTCCATTCTAAATAGCGAATTTTGACAAACAAGCTAAAACAAAAACTGTTGGTTTGTAGTCTAACTGTTTATCTTAGTTTGCCACAAATCTTGAAATATGGACAAATTCTTGTAAACTTAACTGCTGGCTAAACTAACCATCCTCTCTGCTGGAGCATCTATGGATGTATTATAAGACCAAAACAAACCAACGTGGCTACTTAATGTGCACGTGAATGACGCCATCTTTATGTTCACGTCTTCATTCTTGATGATGATGCTGGTTGTATTCTGGCCCTCGGCAAAATGTAATTGATGACCCCTGACCTAGGACTCTGTATAAATTAAATAAATTTGCTCAATGATATGGTATTAGGCCTAAGCCCAATTTGTTAGGATTGACATTGATGAAAATATGATGGTATATACACTCACTGACAATATTAGGAATACCAGTTGTACTATAAAATAGGATGAGAAATAGTATTGTTTTATTACAATTCTATACAACAATATTGAATAGGGTAATAAAATACAGTAGGTGCTAATGATATGTGAGTTGAAAAGCCACTTTGTGACCTTCAAATACAAATGAATTACTTCTCATTTACATTATTTTATATTTATGTATATATATAGCGGATATTTATGTATATTATACTAAGCATAATTGTGCCATGATGACTAGATTTTATGTGATGTCATCATTAACATCATGATCTGATTTGATTTAGTGATCAGCAACCAAGTGAGTGATAAGTTAATGCCTTTTGCTTTTGCATGACCCCATATAATCTTGTAGATAAAGCAAAGGCAGAGTACAGTAACTTCTGAATAAGGGTCAAAGGTCAAGTAGCTAATCAATAATCCTTCAATAATAAACTTATATACCTTTTTACAATATCACAACCAAAAAACAAAGCAAAAACAAAGCAGCATGGACACGTCTGTGTCTGTGTGAGTGTGTGAGAGAGAGAGTGAGTGAAAGAGGAGGGGCGGTGTCGAAATGTAGTTCTAACACAAAACTACAAAATGGCTACTGCGTTGAGCTGCACAACTATTTAGCCTCAAGAGGGCGGTAGTGATGCTGGGTGCACGAGGAGGGGCTGAAGAAGCCGAATATACTTACGTTCGTACTGTACGAACGAAAGCCGGTTCCACGTGGCTAAGCTAGCAGCGTTAGCTCGGGAGCTACGCGGCTAGCCTGTGTCATCATGTGTGTGTGTGTGTGTGTGTTAGTAAAAGAAGAAAGAAAAGAAGTATAAAGAAAAGAGGCACTCTGATCTTAGTTATCGATAACGGCCAGCTCAGTGGCTAACAGCTGATTTCCGCGATTGTCTCGCAGACAATAACTAAACTCCGTGAAATGAGTGATTTAGCAGGTAGCGCTTACAGTTCTTAACCAGCTACTTAACACAACATCAACAGTATAGCGATCAATTATACATTCACAGAAACAGATTAATAACCAGATATGGCCAATACATGATTACAATCACAGATCACCTTAATGGCACAAGCGGTAGCGAACCCTTTGATTAATAAACAAAACAACCACACTAGTTCTAACGTCTGCCCAGAACTGTGTAAAGCCTTACTGTGTGTCGTTTGTCAATTAATCTCCCGCCAGAGTTTAAAGATCCGTTTTGTCCAGAGCAGGGGATGATACGTGATCCAGGTCAACAAAGCAAGAAACAGAACGCAGTCCTTTTCTTGAATCCAGGCTGATTAAACCCGCTGCAGATGAGGGAATACTCGGCCAGTATTTCCTCGGATCCCCTTTGTATATCAGACAGATATAAAATTGTCCCAGCTCCAACTCGACCAGCGAGGTGATGCTGGCTAGCTAGCCCGGACTAGTGCGCCTCCTGTCAGTAACTGGGTCACCGTGGAAAAGCAAAGAAGCACAAACGCGGACAGCTTTTATCCTTCCTCCGTCTCCTAGTGGCGCCGTGGTGCATTCAAAGGCCCGACGGCCAATGGGAAAACTGCAACTTTGTCACAGGTGTGAAGCAGTTCTTTGTCTCCATCTTGGTGACTCTGCCTGTAGGAGTTTGGTGAAACTGGCTTTGGGATTCACATGTAGGCCAAGATCCTTTGTCTTGCCTTCCCTGTGTCTCTGCAGTCAGCTCAATCTGAGCCAAATCACTGTTTAACCAGCTTCTTGGTCCCCAACAGTGACGTCATCGCTCAATTATTTGCATAAAGATCAGTGGTTGTCGACATATACTACCATCTATGGTTGTTGGTTGCAGCGATGGAGAGATCACTAAAGAAAAACTTGGAGGAGAAAATGATATGTAAGCTTTTAAACCACACTTGGCTTTGACAGAGAGGTTTGAGCTAAAGCAGTGGGCCTTGAGCTATGTAAGCAACCCGTCATACTCATGGACTGAGTCAAAAACAATAATAAAAAAAAACATCTTTAACAACATGTTTTATTTGTGTACTCCTGCTATTGTTCTGTGCATTTCCTTGTGATAACATGCTGTTGCTATGGGAGAACAAGCTTGTATGGATATGCACAAATGATGTAATAGATTAAGTACTTATTTTGGGGAACGTTTTTACTTTTATTTATTCAGCATGACATCTCACGTAAACAATGTCATCCTGGCTTACTAATAAGGGCAATCCACTTGATGTAAGATTCTCATTTGTTTTCCTGTTTCTTTAAAAAGAGCTTCAGAAGTAAACGTCTTTCATCTTTTATATTCTGCATAAACTATTTATTTGTTATGAACAATTTTGAGAATGTGTGTCTTCTTAATTGCTAAGATTGTGAAATACACAAAAAATATACCAGCCAGTTTTACAATTTATTGGAGGTAATGAAAGTCTGCAGCCTTCACCTGTCCTCTTCATTTACCCTCTTCTTCTCCTCTACTTCTTTCTTCATTTTTCCTTGTGATATTTCTAGAGGACTTGAGTTGTGATTTGAAGCTGTTCATGTGCAGTGTAACCCTGTCTGACTTGTGCATAGAGGTCATTTCCAACCCATCTGTGGTAGCTCATGAACTTCTTCCTTTTGTTGAAGAACCAGAGGTTGTCAAATCTGCCAGCTTCATACTATATTACCTAACCCCATGCTGGATTTCTTGTAGAACACGCTACATCAATATATCACTGAGTGAATAAAAGGATGAATTTGGATATCTTCCTTTGTATTTTTGTAGTATGTATGTGTGCGTGGATGTCATATGTCTGTGTGCCTATGTGTATGTATGATGTGTATAAGCTATTGGACACCTTAATTTCCTTCTGGATAAATAAAGTATCTCTATCTATGAATAGATACAGAATTTAAATATATATTTAAATTTTTCTAATTCATACTTTTCTACAGTCGATTCCTAAACACTGTTTAATAAATATAGTTTGTGGGAAACTCCTCAATTACGTCAAACACTGCTTGCATGCATGTCAGTGGCATTAATAATATTGGTAGTATTTTAGGATCTTCCAGTTTTCCCCCATTGTACCATTAACAAACATTTACACATTACAACCTGCAGCTACAGTTGGCCTTAGTGTAAGGCCTCACAGCATCTGGACCAACGCAACTGTATATTTCTTAAGGACTGTTCGTTATTTAAGGGGCCACAGGAGGAGTTTTGGAACCTTTAGTCAAAATAGACCTGACCCTCCCTTCTTCAGCAATACATTTTGGATGACCCTCCAACATGATTGGGAGAAAAAGGATGACCCTCCCCAACAATTTATTGTACTGATTTGCGCTTGGAAAAGGTGTACAGATTTAAATTTTTTTTATAGCCATGACTTTGGTGGCTAAACCTCTGCATTCTCATCTGACGCATCACACTCCTCTGTTATGGTGTGGTGGCCATTTCAGTAGATTTACTCACTAACGTTGTGGAAACACAATAAGCATGGAAACTAAATACACACTTCTTGCGTTACTTCAAATACTAAGTTACTCATGTAGTAAACTAGTATTCAAATAAAACAATAAACATTGAGACCATTCAGCAAAGCACACTGGGTAATTTAACACTGCTTGCTATGGACTCGTCACTAGGCTTCCTCAGTCATTGAATATTTTAGCATAGGTAAAGATGCCAAAGCTGAACATTATCCAAAACTCCATTTCTCAGACGAGTGTCAATTTGGGAGCTTACATGCTACCACTCCTTCCTTCTCAAATACCTTGAAAAGGCTGTCGTTAGCACAATTTCACAAATATTCACAGGGACCGAAAGGATATACCTCCCGTTTTATGCCTTCGCTGCTGCTGGCTGGTGATATCCGCTGCACGAGTTTCGGCTTTTCAAAATAAAAGCTTGCGTCTGGTCATCTATGTTTGCGTACGGTGTTTTTGAACTAAACGGTACGGCAATCATGCTAATCAATACAATTATTTTTTCAGCAGACAACAGTTACAACCAAGGGGGTAAGCTTCGCTTCAGAACTCGAGCCATCATGGCGCCATTTTGTTGGTAACTGGCCATCACCTCCTGTTAGCATTCCGCTGACCGCCATTTTTTTTTTTACGTCACTTGACTGCAAATAACTTTACATCTGAAGCGTTTAAAGACTCTATTTGTCCGTTGTTTAGTTCCAAAGAAACACGACAGTGTATAAAAGGCTCCATTACCTTGTACCTCACGTTATGGCTCCGTAGCAGACCCTTTTGTAAAAATAGGCTAACGATTGTGTCATAACCAAGTGACTTACTGTCGCATAGTAGAGGAATTACCGTATAGTACAGGAGAAGCTCGCCGGCAGTTTCGACTTACATGAGATGTTTAGGTTTAATTACTAATGTTAACTAGCATGTTAGTGATCAATAATTAGCCTGTGCCCATGTTATCTCCTTACATATACCTACAGTCTCCGTATCTGTAAGATTGGGAATGATTGAGATTTCTCTTGGCACAGCTACCAGAAGACTTACAACTTTCAGACACGTTGCTCACGTCACATTCTCTCAGTTGGAGGCTGTGCAGTAAAGCTGGCCATCACCGGAAAAGTGCTTCTAATAGCCTTCACTGGTCTCCGTCCAGAGCAACGGGGTCTATTGGTCCATTATATACTGTCTATGGTTACAACACGATTGAGCTAGCAAAGCAGTTTTGTGTTTATATGTGCGAGCGGAACTTATTCAGTTTGGGAAATCCCACGTTCTCTAAGCAACAGGTCTGGCTGACTAAATAGGGAGGGACCCATCTGGTAGCTATAGGGGCCGAGACTGAGAGAGCTACATGGAGCTACATGGATAAATATGCACCAAACAAGCCACTTTTAAATTTTGGTCTTCTCATGAATACAAAAGTTGGGAGACCCTCCCCCGTAGACAAAAAAAAATTGGATGACCCTACCATCAACAAAGAATAAAAATACATGACCCTCCCCCATTTTCCTCCAGTGGTCCATTCCATAAATACCGCACGGTCCCTTATTAATCTAAAACAAAACCCCAGTGGAATCTTTGTGAACAAAGCCAAGGCATAAAACAATGTTCTTGTGTTATCTGTGCACTAGTCTATATCAACAACGATTTATTTATGGGATTGTTCCGGTGCTGCCAGAGGTTCCACCGCATGGCCCTCATTTTCGTCCGGATGTCCGTCACCTTCCACTTTTTGTGTTGGCATTCTAAACTCTGGTCGATTTATGAGGACTATGGTTAACTGCTCCTCAGATCTCTGCAGGGTAAATCCAGACATCTAGCTAGACTATGAGTTTTCTCTTACACGACTAAAACTACTTTTGAACGTGTACATGTTCCACCAAAACTTAGAGGTGCATTACCGCCACCATGTGAACTGGAGTCACTACACTCTTTTTCTCATCTCACTCGGGAGCGGCTCAGACAAGTGCGACAATTAGTGTTAAAATTTGGTATACCTGTCCAGTCCAGTGTTTGGCTTGATATCAAGCTGGTTTGAAAATGTTTACACTGGCCCAAGCCTAGAATCATTAAGATAAAAGGATGCAAGATAATAAAGTAATGAATGCTGTAGAAGGCCATCAGGTGTACGTTGGCATGTCAGTAACAATATGTGAGAAGCAGTAAGGAGGCACAGCACACACTCATGTTGTTCAGGGCCGGCCTATGGCGAGAGATCGAGTCAGGTTAGTAGACATGATGTTAGCTTAAGGTCAAGTTCATTGTCATGTACTGAACAAGACATAAACACAGGGACAATGTATGCTTAAAAAGGAAAGCAAATAAATGCACCTGCATTTTTTTAGGATTGATCATATAATAATGTTGAAAATGAATTAATTTAAAGGTGTAAGCACTGTACAATTTAACAAAAAACATAATAAAAAGGTTATAGTGCTAAATAGACTACAGTTTTTGTGCAATTTGAATACTGTTTCTGACAGAAGGCTCACTAGAGGCAATATTTGTATTTCTGCAAAAATACTGTACATTCCCAGTATCTAAACTGAGAATATATGCTTTACCTTATAGGGGTGTAATGGTACCAAACGGCAACCTTGGGTGCTGAAAAATCGAAGCCAACATGTGAGTTTGGTGATGTCAATTTCAGGGCTGTTTCTTGTAAAAGGATCTTACTCTGTAACAAAAAGATCTATCTCTGTAGGGATTCTTTCCATGATGTTGTCAGACATTTAGAATAATAATCTGAGCCTGTCAGTATCAAAAACAGCACTTTTAGTAGACGCAAACTGACTGTAAACATTTGTCCTTTAGAGTTGCAGCCTGGTTCATGGCTGCTGGTTACACGTTCCTGCTCTATACTGGACCAAAGATTTCAAAAGACTTCCACGATTTCAAAGATGTATTTAAATTAGCACATATTTAATAGATAATGCCTCATTTGCATAATTAAACATAACAGTTTAGAAAACCAAAAGTCATTGTCCTAATGTAAATAATCAACTGGCGAAGTTTCATGGTGATATGTTTTAGTTAAAATATTTTCCCTATTCACTTAACATGGGCTGCAATAGGAAATTGGCATCACCAATTTCAATATTTTTCTATACTTTCCACCACTTGGATCTCTTAGTACTTTTTATATGTTACAGAGGAAACTTTTATGACTAAACATTTACCAGATTTAAAAAAAAATGCATTGAGTTGTTTGCATTTCTTTAAACTAATCTAATGTTCCAGACTACCCAAAAGATGAAGTCTGAGCCAATGTGTGCCTGCAGAAAATGAAGGCCCCTCATCATGAAATCACAAGATGTTGTTGAAGTTGTATTTTATACATAGTTTGTTAAACTTTTTTTATTTTTTGAAAACATAGCCTAGTATGAGTAATAAGAAACGTCTATAGCCCTAATATATGTTCTTAGACATAATAATTGAAATATAGTTTAAGAGTAATTTGAAAGAGAGATAAATCTGTGATTTCCACAAAATATAATTTTATTTGGGAAATATTACAAATAATGTGCCTTTTATTTATCAAAATAAGGTGATGAGATTTCAGAAGTTCATCTCTTTTCTCTCAGAAATTGTTTTAACAGTTTTTGATTCCTAAATTACATATGTTGTCTTAAAAATGTCTTAAACCTTGTATTGACTTTGGGTCAAAATGACCCGTTTTTAATTTTTGTTTTAAATCAGAAAATATAGGACGTAGAAATAAGCGCTGAAAATGTGTAGAAGAAATATTTTAAACGTTGGAAAAAGCAAAACCAAACTGTGGAAAAAAGGCGTCAAAAACATCGAAAGAAAAAGGTTGACGGGAAGACAACACAAGTGTTAAAAAGCATTGCATTTGACTTTTAAAATGGACAGAACATTCACTCATCATACTGGTAATAAAAGTGTTAACATCACTTCAATAATCAACAGAATCCAATATTTCTACTTAATCTTCTCTGGTGTTGTGCTCATGTCACATCATGTTTTCACAATGCAACCATTTTATGACTCTTTTTATGTATGTGTGTGTGTGTGAGAGAGAGAGGGAGAGATTTAGATGTGAAGTGTGCATGCATGCATGTCCACATTTGGACAAAATGCTCTGTGTATATCCTGCATACTGTGTGTTCCATCTCCTCAGAGGGCTAGGGGCTGTGTGCACCGGTCAGGCTTGAATGAGTGGCTCAGCCAGAGTTAGCAACAGACAATGAGCTGAGGAGGCAAGACTCCAGGCCTGTCTCCCTGGAGAGCACCTGTGGCTAAGGAGCTTGTTATTGATCTAAGTAGGGGGAGGAATGAGAGACAGAGGGCAAGCAGGAAAGCACCTCTGCCCTTGCCCTGCCCTCAAGTGTCCCATCGGACAGAGCTGTGAGTCTTTATCAACTCCACAGCCTGCCTAAGTCAAAAAAGAAAAACTACTATGAGGAGGCCCAAAGTCCCACAAGGATGAAGACTGTTACTGGAGGTCAAATTTAAACAAATCCCCAAAAAACTTTTCTCAACAGCATTAAGAATTATGTTTAAAAAATGAGTGAGAATTTGCTGTTTTATATCCTTCTCAATTCAATATCTTTGGGCTTTTGACTGTTGATTAGTCTTGCCTATTCCTTAATGAATGTATGTCTATTTCTTAAAGGGATATTTCACCGTTGGAAATAATATATCTTTAAAGTGGGTCACTTATGTAGTAGAAATGTGAAAATACTTTAGAAATTGGTGGCTTCTAGGCCGAGAAAAGCCAGAAAATGTGTTTTTGGCTCATGTGGATGAAAGACACCAAATCCCAGAATGCACTTGCTTTGTAGCTTAAGCGTCTACTCCCAAGCCACGCCTACCGTTTACAGACAGACAGACAGACAGTGAGACAGTCAACTCAACTTAAGTGTGTTTTATTGTCATTTCAACCATATACACAAAACGAAATGTTTTCTGCTGAGAAGCCAGTAAGCAAGGATTCAACATGGCTGACGCTCGTTTTTCCTCGTCAATCTTCGGAGAAAGACGACAGTCCAAATCCCTATGGGCGGGTTGAAAACATGCGGAAGTAGCTCCTACTACTGGCTGTAGTCCATTGCCTCTTGGCAAAAAATCTTCCGATGACGCAAAAATCATTGGAAGTCATCAGAAGATTTTTTCCAGACCCACAATACAGAGATCTCTCGTCTCAGGGGGACATGAGGGAGGGAAGCACGGTCATTCAAAATGAGCTTAATGCTAAATCGGTGAAGTATCCCTTTAATGCAGTATGCAATTGAGTCTAGAGAATTGAGACTAGTTTAAAAATGTAAGCTTGAGATTGAAATGGAGTAAGTAAGTAATAGTAAGTAATATGGGCATTTTTACTTAGCTTTTGCAACCCCCCTCCGTTAACTGTGGCAAACTAACTGTGGCAAATATTTCCATACATTTTAATGTGCAGTGGAAAAATAAAATTGACATTTATAAACATTTAATTAATAAACACTGACTAGACCTGAAGTTAGGGCTGAGAGATATGGCAAATAATGTGATCACGATATATTTTCCCATTTTGATCGCTATCGATATTTATCATGGTATAGTTTTTTTGCTGATACTGCCTGTTCGAAGTGCTTCCTGACTGAAGCCGGAAGAAACCAGAGGTTTAATTACACTTTAGGATAGAGTTTATTAACATATAAAATAAATAAAAACATGCCTTTACAATACATTCACATTATGAGAGCCCCCATTGGTTCCCCCGCTTCTGACATGGCATAAGGAAAAGAGAAAGCATCACACCGATTCTAGCATCCCTGCATTGGCTACCTATTAAATACAGGACTGATTTTAAGATTTTTTTATTTGTTTTTAAAGCCATTCGTGGGCAGGCTCCCCAGTATATTTCAGTCCTCAGCCCCTACTCCAAATCCAGACCTCTTAGATCCTTGAATCAATTATTTTTTACTGTTCCTCAATCAAGGTTAGTGGGTAAGTAAAGGCAAGGCAGCTTTATTTGTATAGCACATTTCAGCAACAAGGCAATTCAAAGTGCTTTACATGAAACATTAAAAACAGTTAGAAAACAATTAAAAACAATTTCAAAGCATTACAACAATTAACAACAATTTAAGATCATTAAAAGACAAGAGTAAAATTTACAGTGCAGTATAAGAATTTTAAAGAAAGAGCAGTTAAAAATAGGTTATTTAAAGAAAGGCAACATTAAAAAGATATGTCTTCAGCCTGGATTTAAAAGAACTGAGAGTTGCAGCAGACCTGCAGTTTTCTGGGAGTTTGTTCCAGATATGTGGAGCATAAAAACTGAACGCTGCTTCCCCCTGTTTAGTTCTGACTCTGGGAACAACAAGTAGACCTGTCCCAGACGACCTGAGAGGTCTGGGTGGGTCATAGTGTAGTAGCAGATCAGAAATGTATTTTGGCCCTAAACCATTTAGTGATTTGTAAACCAGCAAAAGTATTTTAAAATCAATTCTTTGAGGCACTGGAAGCCAGTGTAAAGACTTCAGTACTGGAGTGATGTGATCCACTTTCTTGGTTTTAGTGAAGACTCGAGCAGCAGCGTTCTGAATCAGCTGCAGTTGTCTGATTGATTTTTTTAGGGAGATTTGTAAAGACACTGTTACAGTAGTCAAGTCTACTGAAGATAAAAGCATGGACAAGTTTTTCCAAATCCTGCTGAGACATAAGTCCTTTAACCCTTGATATATTTTTAAGGTGATAATAGGCTGATTTTGTAATTGTCTTAATGTGACTTTTAAAATTCAGGTCTGAGTCCATGACTACACCAAGATTTCTGGCTTTGTCTGTTGTTTTTAACATTGTCGTTTGAAGCTGAGTGCTGACCTTTAATCGTTCCTCTTTTGCTCCAAAAACAACCACCTCAGTTTTTTCTTCATTTAATTTAAGAAAGTTATGGCACATCCAGTCGTTAATTTGTTCAATGCACATATTCAGTTGTTGTATTGGGCTATAATTCCCTGGCGATAAGGCTATGTAAATTTGTGTGTCATCCGCATAACTATGGTAACTTATTTTGTTGTTTTCCATAATCTGAGCCAGTGGAAGCATGTAGATGTTGAACAGAAGAGGCCCCAGAACTGAGCCTTGGGGAACTCCGCATGTCATATTTGTATGCTCAGATGTATAATTACCTATAGACACAAAGTAGTCCCTATTCTTTAAATAGGATTCAAACCACTTTAGTACTGAGCCAGAAAGACCAACCCAGTTTTCCAATCGGTCAAGTAATATGTTGGGGTCGACTGTATCAAATGCAGCACTGAGATCAAGTAATACTAAGACTGAAATTTTGCCACTATCTGTGTTTAAGTGGATGTCATTAAAGACTTTGACAAGAGCCGTCTCAGTGCTGTGGTGTGGTCTGGACTGGAAGGCATCAAAACTATTGTTGAGTGATAAGAAAAGGTTGAGTTGTAGAAAAAACGCTTTTTCTGTGATTTTGCTTAAAAATGGAAGGTTTGATATCGGCCTATAGTTGCTCATTAGTGACGTGTCTAGATTGTTCTTTTTTAGGAGTGGCTTGATGACTGCAGTTGTTAGGGCCTGTGGAAAGATACCTGAGAGCAGAGATGTATTTACAATATTTAGAAGATCAGAAGCCAAACAATTCGAAACACTTTTGAAAACACCCGTTGGTAGAATATCAAGGCAACAGGAGGAGGTTTTCAGATGTTGTATAATGTCTTCCAGGTTGTTATGGCTGTAAGGGAGATTGTGCCTTTCCTGTGGCAGCTCCAAAGCTTTGGAATAATCTCCCACTTTGTCTCATGTTCCCCCTCCATTAATAGTTTTAAAACACATCTCAAGACATATTTGTTCTCAATGGCCTTTGGTTGCTCTTAGAGGTTTGTAGCATCTAAATAAGATACTGTACTGTATTTTTTTCCATTTATTGCTATTTATTTATTTATATATTTATTTTGTGACTCCTTTTGCTTGGTTTTAGTGGTTGTGCTTTGTGTACAGTACTTTGGTCAACTTTGGTTGTTTTAAATGTGCTATATAAATAAACATTTATTTTGATTTTGTAAACCACCTAAAACTTCTTACATTAAAAGCAAATGTACAATGTTTACAAATGTAAACTCCTGCCAAAAAGCATCTAAAATAGTTAGCACAAAACCAAACAAAGTAAACAAGTGCATGTGTAAACAAGTGTCTTTCACTATACAATAAGAAATAGCGCTCGTTATATTTTTGCTCCTTTTTGGAATGTTTTTCATATGGGGTAATGGCCACAGAAGACGACACGATTGATTGTTGTTTTGGTTCAGCAGCTACAGCACAGCTAATGCTAGTGCTGTTAACAGCAGATGGACTATCGGTACTACTTTTAACCTGCAGGCTGCGTGTGTGTGGACTCGCATTTTTAAACTCTGTGTGTGTCTCTGAATGGTACCTGTTCAGGTGATGGAACAGATTTGTTGTGTTCCTTATCGCTTTTGTGAAATCCGAACCGTTTTCACACAACTGACGTTTTATCCTTTTTATCAATAATGTCTTCAGCTTTAGAGGATACACAGTTTGACACCGGCAACAGTCAAACACTCACATTAGGAAGTGGGCGTGCCTGACAACCCGAAGAGCCAGCCTCTGGCAGTTGTTATCGGGTAAATATGTCCAAAGCTTATCCTTATTGATCTGAATGTTATCGGGATCCCGTTTTGAGATTGTTTTATTGTCCAGCCATACTTAAAGTGCACTCACCTGTATTGTAGGCTCGGTGAGGTTTGAGAAGTGGGTGTCCTAGCAGCCTCAGATCATGAGGGACCACAAAGTGCAGAAACACCGTCACAACTGATCAGTGCTTAACATGCATAACTGCAAACCATATGATCTTTTTTCAGCTTGAAGTCCATTTTCTTTTCACTTGCAAATCTAGCTACATTGATTGTGTATTGGGTGTGACTCATTTCTGCATGCACTGCAGTACTGTGATTGAATTGACCCAGCATAGACACTGACTGAGTAGTGCAGCTGCTGCTGATGTAGTGCTGATTGGTTGCTTTTGATATGCAGCTTGTGTTAGTTAAAGAACAATTTCAGTTGACGTTGGTCGTAACTACTTAGAGAAACTCATCAGAGAGTGAGGGACTTTATTCAACATTCCACATGTCAACATAACCAGAAAAAGCTAGAGTTTAAAGACTCTATTTGTCCATTGTTTATTTCTAAAGAAACACGACAATGTATAAAAGGCTCCATTACCTTGTATCTCACATTATGCCCCGTAGCAGCTGTTTTTATGAAAATAGGCTAACGATTGTGTCAAAACCACGCGACTTTCTGTCACATAGTAGATAAATTACCGTATAGTCAGGAGAAGCTCGCAGGCAATCAGGGGGAGGTGGAGGCGTACAGTCAAAATGACAAAATAATTAATCAGAATACTTACCAAAAGTTGCTCCTGCTCCAGAAAAGTGCTTCTAATTGACTTCACTGGTCTAAGTGGAAGTCTATGACGTCGCTTTGTCCATTTCTTTAACTGGCTATGCTTGCACCTTAGGAAAAGTGGGTAAAACACATGTTGAACAAAGAAGATATTCACCCCGAGAGTGATCATGTTGCAAAAAGTTTACTGTTGTCCCCAAACACAAGCCTTTGGTAGAAATGGTCCAGAAAAATGTTTTATGTTCAATTCTTTAACCAGGGTAGCTTACTCTAAACCACCCCTTCCACATGAGACTTACCACAACCCATTCTACTACACATTATCTTAATACAACTTATTTAAATGTATTTTTTTTTAAATATAATGCCGTCCAGTTTACATAGTTTATCAACATAACTGAAGAGTAAGAATGATTGTAAAATGTTTAGTATAAATGTTAAATGTTCATATTAAACATATTTTCAAAACATTCCTTGCAAGTATTGTTTCTATCCACTTTATCAACGGATGATTGACAAAGACCAATCTGAACAACAATCAAATCAGAACCCACAATCCATCCAAACCAGAAAGCTCTGTTCGAGGATTTCTTTGGTACATTATAGCTGTGCAATAAGCGCATTGGTTTGCACCATAGCAATGATTTACAACTGCCCTGGAATAAATGCAGAGGATTTGCCACTTAATGTCAAAATATAACAACCCATTGAATAAATTCCAAAATGTTTTCAGCTACACTGTTTCAATTTGAAATGCTAATTGGTAGAGACCTTGACAAACCTTAAATTTGAATAATAATATCTTTAAATCTCATTTTTGCACAGACTGGAACCATGCAGTATGTCATTACAAATAATAGTATGATTCTCTTTGAGTCAGGGACAAAGTTTTGTAAGTATTAATAGTTGTGTATAATTGAACTTCAACATTGTGCAGCTGTGCTTTATACACTACACAACTTTTTGTAAGCTTTAAGTCATCATATTTAACTGTTTTGGAACATTGATTTATAAATTAATATTGCAGTTGGTTGGCTCACTCCTTCAAATCCCATACACAAAAATATTAGTTGTGACAATAAAAAACAATAAAAAATTATATTCCTGCTTTTTGAAATATTTTTGCATATTTGTACTTTTTAATAGAATAGGTTTACATTTGTTCAAAAACATTATTAATGCCCAAAAGACAATAAAAAAAACTGCTTTTTATATTTTTGCTTTTTGAAATGTATTTTATTTGAAACTATATCAGCTCAAGAACAGTGGAGACTGTGCTTCTGCTTTTGACATGAGTTGACCCAAAAACAGCTAAAATATATTTCTGCTCTTGAGACTCTATAATACTGCCTTTGATTTTGGTTTATGAGTGCTAATGTGCCTTTAGAAATATAATCATGCTAAGTTTTTGTGTTACTGATATTACTATAAACATGCTTAGAGACATTTTAGTGTGAGTTACTGTGTGAAGCTGCCTATTTGACCCTGCAGTCGGAAAGAGGAAGTGTCTGCAAGAGCCTTCAGATGCATAAGTTGCTTTGTGTAACTGTCTGTCTGAACCTACACAGCTGGAAAGAAGAAGTGCTGTTGGGGCCCTGTGTACAGGGGTAGGCTCTGGGTGCACATAAGAGGTGAAAAGGTTACTGCTCTGACCTATTGATCAATGCAGTCGAACTGGGCCGTTAGATTCTATGTTAGATAGCAACATGCATATGTATAAAGGAAATATCGTCATATGAGATGGTTTTTACGTATATCCAACCTGATGCTTGCTTTAAGACTGTATTACCATGTAAGGTGAAACAAATGCGATAAAACACACCTCGCTGTGATGGGGGGTTGAACCCCAAGAAATGTACATATAAAAATGGGTGCTTTGCCAAAAAGCGCTCTCTCTCCCTTGGGTTTGTTTTCTGCTCTTTTGCCCAAAACTCTACGAGTAGGGACCTCCTGTGTCTTAGAGCATTTTTTGAGTGATTGAACTCTGTTCATTTTTCCATTTATTTTGTTTGCTTGTTAACTTTTTGCTTTTTTAAAAAAAATAATAAAACCACCTGTGTTCGTCTTGATCAAGGTGACCCAAAAAACCTTGTGAGTCTTTATTTGCTCTTTTAAGAAGACTTTCTTTCCTTTTTTTTTCCTTTTTTCTTCTTTTTTGCCACTTGCCCGCGTGAGCGGGGACCCCCCGAAAGGGGAAGTGGTGGCCTCCTCTTTAACCGTGCGGTTTGCAGCAACCCCGGGGACCGACCTGACAAGCAGACCTTTGATTCTCCAGCTGAGTGGAAACCTCTGTGACCACGGCAGAGGCAGCTGTCCGAGTGTGAGTAATCAATTGTAATTGTTTGGTTATAAAGATCTTCTGTGTGCTGTGTATTTCACATACGGGGGACATTTAGGTTGTCAATCAAAAGCCTCTTGTCTCGTCATTGGGTTTCCACTGTAGCGAGAACCCGCCAGTGCGGGGGTGTGTGTGTCTCTTTAAAAATAATCTAAGAACCATAGGGAAGTATCTCAATTAATTCCTTTGAACCTATTAATAGTTATAATACAATATTTATAATATTTGAACCTATAATATTTTAATACCTACAGTATTAAATATAGGGAAGTATCCGAAACAACTCCTCTAATATAGGCTTAACCATCCGCCCCGCTGACAGTATCTGTAACGGCTGTACGGCCAAAGAGGGCTTAGAGGGCGAGGGTTATCGGGGGGGAAGAAGGGGGGTTGGCTTTAAAAGAAAAAGCGATACTATGCCTCGATAACTGTCACATTGTTCCACACTGCCAAGGGGGTAAGCTTCGCTTCAGAACTCGAACCTCCTATGCCGCCATTTTGATGCTACAAAGAGATCACCTCCCGTTAGCATTTCACTGACTAGCATTCATTTTGACGTCACTTGACAGTGAATAACTTTACACCTGAAGAGTTAAGACTCTATTTGTCCATTGTTTATTTCTAAAGAAACACTACAATGTATAAAAGGCTCCACTACCTTTTATCTCACGTTATGGCTCCGTAGCAGACGTTTTTGTAAAAATAGGCCAACTATTAGTAGACACGAGGAATTACCGTATAGTACAGGAGAAGCTCGCAGGCAGTTTCGACTTACATGAGCTGTTTAGGTTTAATTACTAATGTTAACTAGCATTTTATTTAGCAATAATTAGCCTGTGCCCATGTTATCTCCTTACATATACCTGAGCTCTCCGTCTCTGCAAGATTGGGAATGATTGAGATTTCTCTTGGCACAGCTACCAGAACACTTACAACTTTCAGACACGTTGCTCACGTCACATTTACGTCGTCTCCCTCAGTTGGAGGCTGCGCAGTAACCCTAGCGATCACCGGAAAAGTGCTTCTAATAGCCTTCACTGGTCTCCCTCCAGAGCAACGGGATCTGTTGGTCCATTCTGTCTATGATTGCTGCAGTGCCTCCACCTGAAACGGTCTGTTGGAGTTCTTGGCCCGCCTTTCCAAAAAGCCCAGTCTGCTCTGATTGGTCAGCTGGCCCTACTCTGTTGTGATTGGTCAACCAAATTCAAACTAGGGCTGTTCGATTATAGAAAATATAATATCACGATTATTTCGGTCAATCACGATTATTTAACATGATTATCAGAAAGAGTCTTTGGATCAGAATAAAATCAGTTTTACTACTGTGAGTCAATTCAGCTTTACAGATACCACACATACATAACTAACACATTTTGCAATCTCATATCACATTTTCACTGATTATGACCACTACTACTGTCATTACTAAACATTGTGCCAAAATATGAAAAATAATGTTGCAGGTTATTTGCTAGCTAACCTCCACTATAGAAAAATCCAGCAAATAGACGGTACCTTAATATACCGTTATACCGAAACAGATGATCTAACGTCACCTCTAATTTTACATATTTTATGCTGAGGGAACATTACAATGCTTTTTCATGTTGGTTTTGGGCGCTATACATCCTCATTAACCTGGAAAACGTTTTAAACAGCAAGTAAAAACAGCACGTCGGGGGAATAGAGTCAAAGGCAGGGGGACTGCAGAATGCAGGAACGTTTGCTTCTCACCAGGGGTCTGACAAATAGTAAATGTATCAAAGTCGGTCCCTATAACCCTATTTTCCAAGCTGTCATATTTCACACGGTTTTATGGTAAATTAGCCGCTGAGGCTTCGTCTGCCTGTAGTCTCGCTTTGCCAGACCATCCTCCACAGCGCAGCGGAAGAGGGTCTGGTGAGTCCACACAGCATTCCGGGATGGGAGAAAAGCTCTGGTTTATTGACTTTATTTTTTATTTTTTTAAGATTATTTTTGGGGAATTTTAGGCCTTTATTTGTATAGGACAGCTGAAGACATGAAAGGGGAGAGAGAGGGAGAACGACATCCAGCAAAGGGCCACAGGTTGGAGTCCAACCCGCAGCAGCTGCGTCGAGGAGTGAACCTCTATATACAGTATGGGCGCACGCTCTACCAGGTACCCGTTTATTGGCATTTCTTTAAACCAGTCACAATCGTCTCTGCAAAATAGCCTCGGTAAGGAACTTGAGAGGAGAGTGGATGACTGTTCGCTTGAGTTCAGTGGAGCAGACTGCTCTGCAGACTGGTGTAATTATGACTTCATGACAATAGTTTACTAGTGGCGGAATGACTGTATGTAGCGGAAACACTGCGTAATGTGCAAAATAATCGTCTATGACGATTACTCTATTTTTGTGATCGTTAGGGGCCAGAATCCAAATAACAATTACAAATTAATTGCACAGCCCTAATTCAAGCAAGCCGCTGGGTGGGCTGTGCTTGCTCAGTCAGCACATATGAACTAGGAATTTCTAACAGGAATGTGGGTGAGTCATTTCAGACAGTTGAGGAAAAAGTGCTGTCTGTGGGAGAGAAAGCTCCATTAGGAATGAAATGTGTTTTTTTTTTTACTTTATACATCTATTACATACTATATACACACTTAAAGATGGGTAAAATCCAGAAAAGCATAATAGGGGCTCTTTAATGCCTTTGAGAGTATACAACTGAATGTAAGCTTTTTCAAGATTCAGGATCCAGATTCAAGCCTTTGCTCCTCATTGTTGGGTGAATGCATGAGAGAATGTGATCAAGTTAACCTTCAAAGGGCTTAATTACAGACACAAATCAATATCAGTATTCTCAACCTGTGCTGATCTTGGTAGTGAATGTGCAATTAGCGCATAGGCTGCACATTCTCTACTACTCTAAATGTGTAACACTGGAATACATCAGTAAAAGAACACAGTAATGGCTGTGTAAAGGGGTAATGTTGCATAAAATTAGCACATTACCAGCATGCAAAATATGGCATTTAACTTTTAAGCTTATTTATAGCTTACCGCACAACAAGAGAGAAACAAAGAGTACAGAAAGAGAGAAGAGATAGAAATACAAATGTGGAGGGCAAAATTAGTACATGCCCAACTTTTTACGAAGCTACATGCCACTGCCCTAGACCGGAAAGTGTGGGTCAAAAGAAAGCTCTGATGGTGCTGTTTGCTGCGCAGAACCCTGGGTGTTTGTGAACACCTAGCCTATTTATTCATGTGCATCTAGATAAGCTTTTATTTTATCGAGTTCTCTTGCAGAGCAAAGCTAACTTTATCAGGAAATTGTTAAAAATAAATGTATTAGAATGTAAATCCACGTACATGGACTGCTGCCATCCCACTTCGTTGTTTGTCATATTAAAGTCCATGTTGTTTCTATGAAACGACAAGGTGGAAAGAATTGTGAAAAGATTTTTTTTATTATTTTTAATACATTGCACAATGATTATGGTTTGGTACCCCATGCACCTGTGATTGTCTTCATTTTTCTAACTCCTTACACATTGTTCATTAAGATGTACACAACTTATATGTTTATGCCATTAAAACATTTGCTCCTTGAAATTGTAGTTATGAGAAGGACTTATACTGCCTGTTTAATAAGACAAGGGACCCCTGGGGTTAACGCAAGCCCTGATTATACTGCCTTGGTCGGAATCAATACAACTTTAACTGAAACGATCATTTGATTATCTGATTATTGGATCAATAGTTAAAGTCATTCTTTAAGCGAAAATGCCAAATATTCAACATGACATCATGACTTTCCGTAAACATACACACCACTTGACTTAAGGAAAGTGGTGTGTATGTTTTCTTATACATTTCTTATACATTTCTTATCTGTACGCATTTTGAGCTATCTGTGTACGCTGTATACAGCGGACTGCAGTCTGCAACGTCACAGCGTAAACATACACGGCACTTTCTAAAGCCACGAGGCGTGTTATCGTGAGGCTACGTGTTATCGCAACGCTACGTGTTATGCGAGGCTATAGTTGGGCTTAAGAAATGTTGCACGCAGGTTGGGTTTAGGAAAAAGAAGAACCGTTGGGAATAGGAAAAGAAAAACGGGTTTGGGTTTAGGAAACATGACACGTGGGTTGGGTTTAGGAAAAGAAGAACAGGTTCGGTTTAGGAAAAGAAGAATGGGGTTGGGTTTAGGAAAAGAACAAACGTGGAAAGGAAACATCACACATGGGACACGATCCCCGCTCTCCTGGGTGAAAGTCCTGTGTTTGACCCATCCACCACCCTGACCAACTTCCCTACGCGGATTTTCGCCCTTTCATACTACACGTAATCGCAAGGTAATGTAAGTCAATAGAGGCCAAATGGCATTGATAAACACGCTAAAAAGTGAGTACGCGTCTTGATAACACGGCAATAATGTCATACGAATTGGCGTGTCATACATTCGCCACTTCATGATATCAGTCTGAAATATTTCCTGTTCCTACTTCTCAAGTACAATCTTCTGATTTTCCTTGTCATACATTATAGTAAACTGAATGTCTTTGAGGTTTGGACTGTTGGTTGGCCAAAAAAAACAATATAAAGATCACCTTGGGCTCTGGAAAACTGTGGTCAGCTTAATGTCACCATTTTGCAAAATTGTATAGACCATTGATCAATTGTTTTCAGAATTGAAATGGGACTACTTAATAACGAAACAAAAACTAACATATACTCACAAGCCAATTGTAACATTCTGGTGGGCTGCACCAGAATGTTAACTTCAGCAGCCAGACCATACTCCAGTGCTGACACAGCACTCTGGTCAAAGTTCTGGCAATGTGAGACTGCTGAAATGTAATGAAGCTTGATGTCATGAGTAAAGCAAGTATAGTTCAAAGTAACAAAGTTACTTTTGCTGTTTATTTCAAAGTAGATTCTTTCCTGTGTTGGTACTGTGTCACCCTCCCTCCAATCACTCATTACTTGCCCTTTGTGCCTACAGGAACTGCTCAGTTGACTCAAGGGATGTGGGAGGAGTATTAGTCACAAAGCAGCTGTACAGCTTATTACAAAAATTGTGAGAGCACAACATGCACACATCTCATTAAATCTGTTCATACCCACACTGCAACCCAACATTACACTATATTTCTCTAGTTACCAATAAGCACATGCATATTACAGCCAATATATACAGTTATCATAATTCAACAGGCTAATGTGTGATGCTACTATAATGTGTTCCAAGTGTGCAATGACAAATTTGAACATTATTATGGCCTTCTGCAGATTGTTGCTATTGCACAACAGCAGCATATCTAAAATCTAATTTTCTTTTTTTTTCCCGAAGACATTTCGAAAACACGTTAGGAGCCAAACCTAGATTAGTTTGCAATTCCATTTATATATATATATATATATATATATATATATATATATACACACATACATACAAACATACACATGTCCTCCGTCTCTTTGGTCTGTAATCAAACTGTTTGAATAAACAGCTGGCCAGATCTTGAAGCTTCTTCATGCAATTAGTTTCAAAACATTTTCAGATTTGACTGGTGTTGTGATTTGCCACAAAACGCTTTTAGAGTACAACAGTCATTTAGAAAACTGTGTTTGGAGACCAAGTACACATGTTATAGTTTCTGAGCATTTCATCTATTCATAGCTTCCTTATCCTACAGAGAGTAAATGAACATTTAAAGGTGCATTATTTGCCTAAGGTCTGATGCTTTGAACAGGACACTCAAGGAGGCAGTATTCTTAGTTGCCAAAATAAAACACTTTAAATGGATGGCAATGAAGTCTTGGAGCAGGGCCTGAGGGCTGATGAAATCCTTGAGAGGGAGAAGGCCAGCAGTTTGAATGCATGCACAAGTGAAAAACTGATCTATTCGCTGAAAGCGTACCCAAACTCCGTGGAAGGAGCAGCAATTTAGCATTTACAGTTTCACAAACTACAGTATTCAACACAACATCAACAATGTCCCGTGATCTAGGACTCAACGGTCACAATCAGATTAATAATCAAGATGTGCAACAGTAGCACCAGTATTAATCAATCACATTCAATGTCATAACACAATTGCAGTTGTAGCTGTTACAGATGTTAAAAAACACCAAATTCTCTGCCCAGAAACCTTAAGCCTTACTGCGTCCATAGATTGCCACGGTAAACAGGACCAAAATCCAAATTGCCCGTCGGCAATTTCACGAGAAAACTGTTTCTCACAGGGGCAGCAGGAGACCAAGTTAGTCGACTTTGAAGAAAAAGAAAAAGGGGTTTCCTCGCTTCTCTTCTAGAGAAATGTTGTTTGTCTTCAGCAGAGTTGAAAACACGGGGCGCGTGTTTCACAGGAGCCAAGATGTTCGCTAGAACACCGATAAATGGTCCGGGCAAACCGTTGGCAACCGAAGTCGCCGGGGTAAGACAGAGGTTTCTGTGTGTCAGAAAGTTTTATAGTTTCGCACCACTGGATGCGCCTCCTGGGGCATTTAAGGTCCGCCAGCAAATGGGAATCCAGAGCGTTCCGGCCATTGTGAAGCCTCTCTACGTGGAGGAAACGTCTACGTGTGAACCCTAGGCTGCAACGTTTACATAGAGGCCCAGATCTCTTTGTTCAGGGCATGTACATGTTTCCCTTTGAGATCTCTGTTAATTAATTAATGATTGAATATCCGGTTTAATTCTTCTTTCTGTGGTCCCAACAGTCCCCCTTTTCGTTCTGAAGAGCGGTTGGGTCCCGATCTTTGGAGCAACCAAGGACCGTACAGTTCATGGGAGAAAGGGTTAAACTGATAGTAACATAACCATGCATTCCTGAGGATGGGAAACAGTTCACAAGTTCATAGCTTCATAGGTTGTCTGAGGCTAAAGTGTCTGAGCAGACAATGAGGCAGCATCTGGGCAGATGATTATAGCTGAACACAAAATGTTTAAACAAAACACAATCCTTCAAATACTAGGTGAACATTGCATTATCCTTTGTACAATCATTGCTGCTGTTCCAATATAATATGATCCCAAAATATAGTGAAACAAAATTGAAGGAAGATAGGAAAGAAAAGTAAAGTAGTTAGGGGTTAACAGGTTCACTCCAGGAAAGAATTTGGAGTTAGCCAGTGTATGTACATGTGATTTGTGTGCATGTACATGTGGACTGGTGCCTGTATGTTTTACTGTCAAAACAAAACTCAATACAGACTCTGGTCTGTATCCATTCTGTCTTCTGATGCATAGATTAAAATGAGTCATATCTCTCATTCTTATGAGCTACAGAAATTTGGAGTTGCACTGCCAAGACTATACGTCAGATGTACCTGAGAAGATTGCACAACAGTGTTAGTAGCAGATTTATGGGTCTACTCCATGAGGTCCAAGGAAACCAAGCCAGCTGGCATTCTTCCAAGGTTTGAGTTTGTTGACTGAAGAGCTTCCTTCTCTACCGATGCTTCGCATTAAATCTATAGCTACTCGCACCTGGGTTGTGTTTTCTGTGACACCTGACAGTCTAAAGCACTCAAGGTGTTTTTGAGGAGCAGAATGGAAACTAACAGTAAATGGTATCCTGAAAAGGTTTTGTTTTTTACATTTTATTACCGAAGCTTTGAGGTAGTTGACTATTGTTTGAGTGCATGTCAACAGGGTGAGATGATGCATGCAGCTATCCCTATGGCTCAACTGGTATGCGTCTTTATCCTCTTGGGGGCCTCTGCACCTTTCCAGGTGCAGAGGCTGCTCCATTTCCTGTGAGTGAGGACCGCATGTTGAGTCGGTCTGTCCGAACATGTGGTTCGGGAGCAAGACCGCGGTTGTCACAGCTGTGCAGTTGGGTGCTGAGAGGCATTCAACCCACATGGTGAGAGTGCACGTGACCATGAGGAGGTACTGGTTACCTTGCCCAGTTCTGGTAACGGGGGATGATCCAGTTTACCTAAGCGCATGACCCCCTTTCCCTGGAGTACAGAGAAGGCGCCGGCTCCACTCACCTTGAGGAGAGTTTGCGGGGACTCTGAAGGAAGGCGTGGTTTTGCTGTGCAAAAGCTGGAGGCGGGTCAGGTGGGCACAAGTCGTGGTGCACGTCTGGCCTGACGGCACGGTTCTTTGGCCAAAGTGATATGGGCTCGTCTGTGGGCGTGGCACCATAAAGGGGTGCACCTTCAACCATACAGGTGCTGTGCAGTTCATCGCTTGTGTTCAGCAAGCAAGGGAAAAACCTGTGAGTGTTGGTTGAGTCAAGCCTGCCAGACTGCGGCGGCTGTGGGCTTGCCTGCGGCAAGGAAGAGTCAGAGCCAGCCATTTTGTGTAGCTGAAGTGTTTTAAGTGGAAACTGATAGAGAAACTGGTAAAGGGGTAGTTGTGTGTAATATCATTTGAAGAAATATTGCAGTTAGCATATTTGAACGGTGTGATTTTTTATGTTTTTTTTTTTTGTTATTCAATCTAACGGCTAAATGTTATTTGTACATTTAAGTTATTGTTCAGTAAACAATACCTTTTTTGTTAGAGAGTTGTCTGGAGTCAGTTATTCCAATACAGCATAATAGATTTGCTGGTTAAAAGTAAGGTGGTATATGACTAATCTTCGTGGTAGCTACCTTAAAGAAATGAACCCAAACACTTCATCATTCCAGTCGGAAGTTATGTATTGCAGCTTGGGCATTGCACTTGACAATGCAAGTTTGTCATGTCAAATATCCTATTCGGCTTTAATAGAAAAATGTATTTTGAAGCATCGTGATGCATCGAGATATCGAATTGAATCAAATCGCTGACCTGATAATCGTAATTGAATCGAATCGGGAGATCAGTGAAGATTCACACCTCTACTCATGAATGACGGCGACTTGGCCGTCTGGTGCTGGCAGACTGCCTGCCGGGTCAAGTGGCTTCAGGGTGTTGCCCTGAGCCTGACTGTGTCCACAGTCAGTGAATGGGCCCAGTCTCAGGTGGTTGTGACCGGTGTCCAAGTATTCTGTGTCACTAACACAGATATGAATAGGATGCACAAGAGTCATCCTGCAGGGTGTGATATTGACTAAAACAGGTTCTGTGATGGGCAACTTATCTTGTAGGTAGCCGGGGATGCTAACACTGCATGGTGCAGCTAGTACTGGTGTACTTAGGGGGAGCATTGCTATAACGACTTATGCAGAAGTGTTAGAATGTGTCTGACTTATCCTGGAGACACAGTCCAGCGGGGCTAGGTTGCTCACACCCCATTTTGCCACTGCTGAGGTTTCTGTACTGTGGGCGTTGCCCTTGTGTACAGGATCTTCCAAGGACGTCAGGGAAGGGGTTTGTGACGCGCTCTGCGTGGTGCTTTCAGGGAGCACTCTGGGCTCCTTTATTTCCCCTCCCTGGTCTGGTTCTGCTGATGAGGAACCAGTGGCAGGTCCCTTTGAGGAGTCTGACAGTTCTGGTTCTTGGGCTGTCCGAGTGATTGGAAGCTCTTTCCCCCTTTGGTGGGGGCGGAGTCCAGACAGAGTGTGGCTTTGAGCTACGCAAAATATACAGTGGATGACAATTTCGATCCACTTTTACCGCACAGGGTTTGGCAGTAATCTTCTTCTTTACAGAGTGGAGATGATCTGGTTTCTTCAGGAAGCAAGTTGTTGCAATCAGAAATTAGCTGGTGCACCTGTCTCCAGCAAACAGGACGATAGAGGCGCTTGATGACTCTCAAGTATGACCAGCTCTGACACCTCCCTACTGGAGCCAAGTAGATTCATCCAGGTTGGCTGGACCGTTGGATGTGGTAGGAGGATCACGCTCAGGGTCAAAGGCAGAATCACGTGATTCTTGGACGTGAGAAGATGTCGGCATACTTACCTGTTCCGTTGGGTCCCACTGGACACTCTTTCGGGGTTGGCGAGTATCATGCAGCCAAGGCTCAATCTGGCGAGTGCGCAGATCATGTTTTCGGAACCGGCGGGGGCTGTTTGAAACATCAGAAGAATCATAGTCTGTGTACTGTGTCTACTATGCCGTCTGGGAACTTGAAGCAAGCAAGACTATTTCTGGCCCGTTTACTCAGTCAGCCAACATGAGCTAACTTTATTGCAAACTTTATGTTAGCTTTGTAGAGACCGTGGGCATGGGCGATTCTAGGATCAGACCTTTAGGGGGGCTCAGCCGCTAATGATAATGTGACATGGATACAGTGCCTTGCAAAAGTGTTAACGCCCCCTCTGCTAAATCAGTAATTTCATTAGCCGATCATCTCTGAGCTAGCTAATGAACAACAACGTCAGCTAACGTTTTTTGATACTATGATGGAACCAAACCTGACACTGACTATAAGTCACAGTAATAACGACCAATTTGACACAATGTTCTAACATTCAGCAATTTTAGTTGCTTACGTTTCAATTTGGGTTCTAATCAGTGCCATGAAATTACCAACTTCTTCTCTGGGGACTACCAATGTTAAATTTCACAACCACACTCCTGCTCTCCCTCTGACAGATTACATAGAGACTCAGCTAAAGGCGGGAGTCTGGCACAACCACCTCCGATTGGCCAAAGCTAAATTCCTGTTAACCCATTCCTTGACCGGTTACAGGTGCATAGCATTGGTGTCAGCGACACAGGATATTAATAAGGAATCAAGCCCTTTGAACCTGTCATTTTTTTGTCCTTTGTCACTAACAGACAAGTTCGCAAACTCTCACTTGAAGCACTAAAATTGATTTAAAAGAAGTTTTTATGAGATTTAATTTAGGGCGGCTTGAGCATGCATTATGTGAAATTCACATAATGCATGCTATTTTTAACATAGCGCCGTGTCACTGGCACAGCTGACGTGATACAAACGTTTCACTCTGTAGTGCTGAAGAGGATCAGCTCATCACAGGTAGTCAGATCAATTCCGACATTCCCCTCCTGCAATTATAAAGACTTCCTCTTCTGTCAATTCATAAAACAGTAGTATTTTATTAAGTTTGATTAATTATGTCATAATAAAGTAAAATGTGAGAACTGTCATGAATTGACACAGCTATAGTGTTCAGAGGAAATGTTTGGGGGTATTAAAAATAAGCCCATACATACATGATGGTCCTGCACTGAAGCAAACCTCCATATACCTGGTCCGACAAGCATGTACATGTAAACCGAAGCATTGAGAACTTTGTAAGTAACGCTGTGCAACTAGTAACCAGTAACATAGCTCAAGCACAGCGTTTGTCATTCGACTGGTCGTGACTGCTTTCCCAAGATGGCGCCCGCATGTATACATGAATGGTACTGTCTTTCTAAATTATCTTTTTAATAAACTGTCTGTACAATTACAAAGTTCTCAATGCTTCGGTTTACATGTAGGGAGCCTCATTATGCTACCGTGGAAGTGTGGTGCTATTTTGAGCCTTGTGAGTGGTATAGAAATAGCGATTTTGTTTTACTTTACCCTCTGCCCCGACGACTAGCGTTATAAGCTAATTAGCGGTTTGCAATGAAACTGGTCGGATTTGACCTTTAAAGTGTTTTGCTTTAACAGGAAACACACAGTTAACACTGAATAACCACATAAGGAAAACCTGATGTATTGCAGTGCCATCCATCTGGATGTCGAGAAGGGACAGCACATGGACATCATTACTGTAATACTGTGTACTGTTACCATCTAAATCTTTACTCATAAATGACAATATCCTATGGCAATATCCTGTCAGTATCTTGAAGATGAATAGTTTCATTAATAGCTGCGCAGAAATTATATTTCAAGACGTAATTTGCCAATTGGAATGTTTTTGTCATGAAACAGTGAGATTAAACACAATGACCACATTTTTACCTGGCTTACTTTGCCACATACCTTGTTAAAAATAACTGGAGACTGCAGTGAATTGTTTTATGGTGCAGTACATTTCATACGTACACATGACACAAGTCATCTTTCATCTAATCCTTGGTTACTGTTAAGGGACAATTTATAATATTTACATTTGTGTATAAGTTATACATGCAAGAAGTTTAAGATGAAAATGAATATGGCCTTTTCATGAATAACTTAATACTAATCTTAATACCATTCATGTCTTCCTATGATTTGATTATTGTAGATAATAGCATTACACTTATGTACCAAAAGAGAAATCAACTGATGTAGAAAATAATTTAATTAATTACTTTATTGCACATTAAAAATATTTAAGCATACCAATACACAGACGTGGACCAAGGTTAGGGGGAGCTTATTTATCCTAAGACAGATGTACACAGTGAAATGAGGTAAGGCAAGGCAAGGCAGCTTTATTTATATAGCACATTTCAGCAACAGGGCAATTCAAAGTGCTTTACATAAAACATGAAAGAGCATTCAGAAAACAATTAAAAACAATTTAAAAACATTCAAAGTCAAGAATAAAATTTACAGTGCAGTATACGAATTTAAAAAACTGAGAGAAACATGAAAGAGCAGTTACAAAACAATTAGTTTAGCACTTTCAGTGCTAAACTTTACAAATAGTAATAATCATCAGTAAAACAACTGACATGATAAGCACAGTAATGTAATAACATTACTTTTATCTAACATATAGTTTTAAAAGCTAGTGCTGCAGTCCATATAAGTAATGGGTGGATAGGGAGAAGACATTGAGCACAGGTGATAAAGTTGAACATTGATATGGCTACAACTTGTAGTACAAGTGTGTTTTTGATAACATTAAAATCTATCAGCCATCTCCCCTAAATGAGAAATGGCCAGGTAATTGAACAAAACAAATTGTGTAAAATAAAATTAACTTATTCACATAATAGTCCTGGGGACTTTCCCCATTCCCAAATTTGTACCTCCTTGACTCACCGGTTTGTGACCCAGAAATCATTCTCAGTGCACTATGTTGAAGGATATCCCAATTCCTAAAATGCACATCAAAGAGCGAGGAGGCTCCTCAGAGGAGTTACAATTGAGGATACACCAAATTATTTTCTGCAGAAGTTTTTTCAGCCGTGGCATGTAAACAATAAGGTGTGACACAGCATAAGGAGGAAGAGAGAGCGCGATAATAGAGCTATATCTGTGGGCCATAGGTTAATTTAATGCTTAGGATCGGGCCAGGCGCATTATACAAATTAACATTCTCAATAATAGTGGGTGGGTGAAATAATACACAATTAACAAGGAAAATATTAACATTCTCATAAATGTAAACATATCAGTGCTGTGGTCGGACAGACAGCTTCATTTGAAAGTGTGCCTGAGATACGCTCGAGAAACAGCAGCTTAACTTCATTAGGATTATTTCAGAAGTGAAAGGTCAAGTTCGGTTTTCTCTGTCAAGTTTATAACTACAGTAAGTTTTGCTGCTTTAATGTCCGATGATATGAGCTGCAGTGACATTACTGGGCGTATTGAAATCTTTACAAGCAGCCTCTCTAATCATTAAAGTAAATTGTTATAGAAAATATTCATGCATAAAACAATACATGATTTAAAAAGCAACGCAGCCTACAGGGACTGAAATAATAAAACAAAAATAATAATAATTAAGGGGGGTGCAGGGTGGATGAATATGAACCTACACGTGGATTCGGATGAAGAGCTGATCCACGCATTGATGATAGATAGATAGATAGATAATGTGTTTTGTGTATATAGCCCTATATACTGTATATATTTGTATAGTTCTTTTCATACAAAAATGTATACTGTTTTACACTAAAATAGCCTCTAAAGGCTATAGCCATACTGTTATCTATGTAATCTATGTACTGTATATATCTACATAAATATAGGCCTATAAATATGTGCGTGTGTTAACTACAACAAATAGAAATGTTCAACATCTGAACATTGTTATCACATTTTACCAGTTGTGAAGTGAATTCAAAGTAAATATATGTTGCCATAAACACTGTTCTGCTCATCTGACAGATTTACAGTACAGCATGACAAAACAATGGACAGCTGATACAGCTGTGCCACACTTCATGTTTAAATGACGTCGCTTTTATACGAAAACTCTGACGCAAAGATGTCTCATGTTTGTTAAATGCCAATAACCTTGACTCCTTTCTCCTGGAGTCTTCCTCAACTCCTCAGCTGGAATCTCCTGCGGGCAGTACCAAGATGCTAGGAGTAAGGGATACACGCAACTGGGAATTGGGAAAGGGTTCAGGAGTGCCAAACCTTATGTGATAGTGATGTTCAAAGCTGCCACTTGAACAATGAGAAAATGCCGCCATAACACTGTTCACAAACCTGCAGGCCTTGTCTGTCTCTCCCTGACTGGCAGCAGCTTTTCACCTGCACCGCTGGGTGAGGTAGGTAATGCAGTGTGGAGGGCAGTGATGACATGCAGGTAATGCAGGTGGATGTTGGTGACCTCCTTGGGTCGTTCTGTAGTCCATACATCGGCGGTCGATCATCATCATCATCTCTCACTAAAATAAAAAATTAAATCAGAGGTCTCCACAAATGTATTAATACTCCCCCCACCGCTTTTTAGAGTCATTATTGTATTCAGATTTTCAATTACATCACTACTAATGCCTGAGTCTTTGGAGACAAACAGTTCAAACAGGGAGTGAAATTATGTAGATGAATGATGAAAATTAGGAGAAAAAACCAGAGAGTGATTTCGATCCTTTTGGGAATTCATTGTATGAAAGAGTAATGATTCAAACCTCATCATCTTCATACATACTTTAGAACGGAAGATGATGTCCATGTGCTGTCCGTTCTACGAACCAGCTTGTCAGACCAGGTATATGGAGGTTTGCTTCAGTGTAGGACCATCATGTACGGGCTTATTTTTAATACCCCAAAACATTTCCTCACAGTTCCCACATTTTATTTTATTATGACATAATTAATCAAACTAAATAAAATACTAACTGTTTAATGAATTGACAGAAGAGGAAGTCTTTATAATTGCATGAGGGGAATGCCTTGGAATCAGATTCTGACTACCTGTGATGAGCTGATCCTCTTCAGCTCTACAGAGTGAAATATTTGGATTACATCAGCTGTGCTTGGCGCTATGTTAAAAATACCCTGCAGTACGTGAATTTCGCGGACGTACAGGAGTTAAATCTGTAGATGGAAAAAATCAGCAGTTACTTAGTTGTAACCAGTTCTAGCCCAGATTGGGCTAGCTAAGCAGTTTTGTGTTTATATGTGCGATGTTTATTCAGTTTGGGAAACCCCACAATCTCTATTCAATTCAATTCAATTTTATTTATAGTATCAAATCATAACAAAAGTTATCTCGAGACACTTTACAGATAGAGTAGGTCTAGACCACACTCTATAAATTCCAAAACCCCAACAATTACAGTAATTCCCTCAAGAGCAAGCATTAGCAGTGGCTATTGCGACAGTGGCAAGAAAAAACTCCCTTTTAGGAAGAAACCTCGGCAGACCCAGACTCTTGGTAGGCGGTGTCTGACGGGCCGGTTGGGGGCGTGATGAACAGCTCTACAAAGCTAACGTAACGTTAACGTTAGCTCGTAATCAGGGGCCAGAAATAGTCTTGCTTGCTTCGTGTACACAGACGTATAGTAACTAAATCTATTAATGGGAAATGTATTTCATCAGATACACTGGCATAACTTTAGTAACGTTAACCTTATTCTCTTGTGTGGATGCAGCTGGCAGCAGCCCCTACATGGCCAAACTTGACTTTTCAAATAGTTAGAAATGCATTTTAATTTTAATTGGGACCTACATGTTGCTTGTTTAATGGAAAATTAAGCTGCATTGTTTACATTTTTTTTTCTTTTAAATTGAATTATTGCATTTAAATTTTGACTCTTAAAAACACATGCATTTGTGGAAAATTTTCATTTTCACATTTACAATATCATTTGAATTAAGTCCCATATAGGCTTCCATAGGTTAGGGGGTTGCTAGTCGCTTTTTTAAAAAGTGGCTAAATCTAGCGAGCTAAGTTGGCAACACTGCCCCACCCCCTGCTGCTGTACAGAGGCTGGTACAACAGTGAGCTGCGTGTGACGTCTTTTGCGCATGCAGGATTGTTTGAAAGACACACACACATACATACACACAAACGCACACACACAGAGGTTTGATTTATAGTTGGATGTAGCCATTTTTTCTTTTTTGGATTTTAGTTGTGTCTGTATTTGATGCATGTGCCTCGGCCCCATTGAAAATCATGGTTTTCCCTAAATGTTTTTTCCGAGGTATTAAATAAATAAAATGTTGATGAATGATGGAAAAGCTCTAAAAACCCGTTGTACATTACCCTCTTAGCACCAAACGGCTAACAGACACAGTTAGAGACGAGCTGGTTAACATGGTGGAGCATTTAGCAGCTGAAGAGACAGATATTTCTCGCAGCATAATATGAGGGATTACCTTTACCTGTTTGCTATGAATAGCTGTATTATGTTTTATTTATTCTATTTTTTGGGCAAAGTAGAGTATGTTGTGTGAGGAGATTGGACCAGAAGCTGTTGAATTAATTACTGTTGTATTGGTGTCATGTAATTCCGTGTGGCATGGGCCACTTAGTAGCATGACACGTAAATAAAAAATATCATCATCATCACCGATAGCCATTGTATTCAATATTAAATAAATTACTAAATACATGAATAAATATGCCTATAAAATACAATTCTGAAATAAATAAATGAGGCAATAAATTGATGAATTAGGCCCATCAATCGATTAAAATATTTAATTGCATGATTGTCCATAGTTAACTTGCAATTAATCATATGCAAATGTTTATTCTTAACATGGGAGCGGACAAATATGCCTGCTTTATGCAAATGTTTATTATTATTTCAAGAATCCAAAACATTGTCTAAAATATTCTTCAGAATAATCTCAAAGGAACTGTATGCTCAGCCTGTATGCTTCGCCAGCAAGTGGTATTTGATACTCAACGTACTCTGGTGGTAAATTAATTCACATCGACAGTATATGTAAATAACTTTAGTCTTATCAAAAGAACCATCTGGAAGAGCTTTAACACTGAACTTGCCATTCTAATGACCCTTTAATTTATCCATTTCTGCTCAAGGAGGTTTGTATCTGCTAGCCATCCACAACGTTACTGCTGCATTGCTTTTTTGATTTCCAAAACTACGGAGCAGCCTGAGGCCCAAATCACAGAAACAAAAAGTTAGCAAAAACTTGTTTTCACATTAATTTTAACAGCCCTAATAATAGTTTTTGTTGTTGTTAAGAAAAGTTAAATAAATAAATATAATACATGATAAATAGAAAGCTTTAAAGAGACCCTGTGAACAGTTATCTATATTGGCTGATACTGCTTCAAGTGATAGGTGATCAACCACAAACATCCTGATTGGAGCACCCTTTATGATAATACATTATGGTTATTTCTTGTAACAGCAAAGGCCAAACCAAAATGCCTTTGTTTTGTGTGATACCATCTCTTTTGTAGGTATTGACCCATAAATTCCGTTTTAGGTTTTTTCAGCCTTATTATTAATTGGCAGGCAACTTGTGCCCCATATTCCACTCTCTCTCTTTTTACTACAGTTTCAATGGCAATAGTAACAAGTTTATACCCATCCCCACACAACAGAGGATTTTATCCATAAAGCCCGCCCTATACTCCAGTGTCCCCACCGTTGAGGATGACTCTTGAAACGGGAGACTCAGGAATTGGGACATGCGAGACAGTACATTTTCGAAATGTCATGAATACTCCATCCAAACAAAGACATGACAAGGTGGCACTGTTACATGTTCACCAAGCACACTTCCTTGACCTATTTCAGTGTGTTGCTCATCTGTACAATGTAGGTAAAGCATTTTTGCATACAGTATATTATTCAGTATATTATTGTTAATCATTACATGGCTTGGTTGAATACTTGATTTTGATTGGTCAATCACAGCATTCTGTGGTCTGCTATTTCTGTATAACAGACGGTTGCTAAGTATAACAGACCATTGCCATGGACAAAGTTCTGATCATAGCCTCTGGTGGACCTTTTTTTTATTAAAATATGTGCTCATAGCGCTGATCCTATCACAAAAGGAGACAGGATGGAGGAAAATGGGGATCGCTAACAGATTTATTGGCAACAGTACAAACAGAGCATTGGTTAGCTCCATTGTGGTTAGCTCACACACCTGGGCGACCTGACTTCTGCCAGAGAGCAGTGCTCATCAGCGTAAAGTTAACCATCCTGACCGGGATGCAGGCGTCATCAGCAGGTAACCTCTGTATGAGTAGCCGTGTAATAAGCCATGTAATAAGCAGTGTAATATGTAATAAACAAACAACACAATTTATTTTCTTCGCATTGTGCTGAATCCATACATATGAGATGAGTGATGAGATATGTTACGTTACTTTTACAGCATGAAATCAATATGCTTTAAAGGTAACTTAGTCAGAACAAAGATTATATACATACAAGCAATGCTTCTGCTGGGGAGTCAACGGGCACGATGTGTTTTCCCTGGCGCAATGACCGTCTGCATTTTTTAACCAGTCTGCCGTTTCTATCGTGGTTTCCTACTTCCGGTTTTAGATCAGTAAACAAAGGTCAAAATAAGAGTCTGCATGAAACTGAAAGTATGCCAAATGAAATGCATAAAAATGAAACTTAAATGCCTGAAGGGCAGAACAGACCGGCGTACCCTACATTATCCCTTACATAGGGCTGCAGGTGTCACTTATGATGAGTGGAAAGGCACTTGAAAATGGATCTGTCAGTTACCATATTTAAACAGTATACAATTGTATGTAATGTGAAATTATAATTATCTTAGATAAAATACAGAAACATGTAAGTAAACGTACATATTTCTGTAGGTGTTTATTGTAGATTATACAGCCTTCAAAGCATATTTGGCTTACGTATTTTATTAGTTACGCTCCCTTATGCAGCCTCTGTGAGCAGAGTGTGCCTCATGTTCAATTGTAGTAACCCAGCGCTACTTTAACACATCTGTCAGGTTGCTGCTGAGCCTTTTAGGGAAAAGAGCCAGCTTGTTGTGAAATAGAGGGACAAAAATAGAAAATGTCTTGGCTGACAAGTAGCAGAGGTTAAATATGGTAAAGTTGTATTTCAGAAGTAACTTAAGAGGATTTTTTGCTTATGTTTGACAGTAGACTAGAGACAGAGGAAATATCATGCTGTATTGAAAGATAAAGAGATATACTATTTAATTATCATCCAGCCCTAATGACAAGTTAGTGTAGCTAAATAAAAGCCTGTCTGATCTTTGCCTGGTATAAACTTAAAATCCTGTGTCCCTGTTTGTTTACATCTTTTGACCATGATGACTAAAAAACTTTACTGTGAGACCAGATAGAAAATGGTATCAAGACAAATGATAGCAAGAAACAAATTAACAGAAAGACAGACACAGAACGCAAGAAAAAATGTGCAGAGAGTAATGACGAGCCTTTGAGCATAAGGAATACACATGGTGAAGCTGTCCTGGCACACCAGACAGAGATGAAGTAGACTGAGCTCACAAGACACCAGTGTGAAAAGACTGGCATTAAAGCCCTCCACATGCCACCACAAATTATGCCTCTGGACAACAAGACAGAAGAAATGTCAACCATAAATAAATGTCGCCTGTTTCTTAAACTGTGTGTGTGTCACAAATAAACTCACACATAAACTGTGTGTGTGTGTGTGTGTGTGTGTGTGTGTGTGTGTGTGTGTGTGTGTGTGTGTGTGTGTGTGTGTGATTGCATCTATGAGTGTGGAATGAATGTTTGAGTGGAAGAGCATTTGTTGGCTTTATCAGTGCTGCATGCACCGACTTGCATATGTGTTTGCATCTTTTGTAGGTTACATGATGTTTGTGTCCACGCTAAAACACCCCAATAACTATTTATGTAAAAGGGGGGGGGGGACCTGTCCACTAAAAGATTAATAACTCTACTACTGACACTGTTGTTTAAATTACAAGAGCAAAAAGGCACATCAAAAATACAAAACCCCTATTCAACAGTGTTGGGCAAGTTACTTCCAAAATGTAATACATTATAGATTACTAGTTACTGTCATTTGAGAGGAATTAGTTATATTACAATATTACTGTCTCTGAATTGTAATGCGTTACACTACTTTTGCATTACTTTTGAGTTACTTTCGCCAAAATAACAGCGGAAGTTTGACTTGGCAGCTAGCTTGTGAATTTCATCACCGGATCAATAAAGTCTCCTTTTTATCCACTTTAATACTAATATTATAGATTATTCATAATATTTTGTATAATTAATATGGATATGCAAAGTAACTAAAGCTATAAAAATAGATAAGTAAAACGTACAATAAGCAAGTAGGAGAAAATGAAAATACTCAATTAAAAGTAGGCCTACCTTACATTTGTGTTGAAGTAGATTGTTGTAAAATGTTTGTTTAAAGCGCTTGAATAAGAAATTCATGTTGTTTAGTTTAAAACAGTCTAAAGCAAAGGATCAATTATAGTGTGATTAAAACTCACTATACATTAATTACAGTACTTGATTTACAGCTGATATGTGAAAAGGTCCAAACCTTATTTAACAGTAATTTAGTTTTACTGTGAACCATCACAGGAAAGGCTTTTATTTTGAAGTAGCCTACACGGAAGTTGTCTGTTGTGTACTCTTGCTAGCTTGTGTTGAGATGAACGTGAGACCCTAGATGCAAACATGTCCGTCAAGCTAAGTTGCTCACTTTCTGGTTTGTAAAACTGCAACATTGAACAGTAAATGGTCACAGTAAAAGACAAGCGTGTTTGGTCGTCATTCGAAGCCATTCCACTACAGGCATAGTTACTCTCCACGGCTGATAAACTGAAATTATATTTACGTGTAGCAAGCCTAAACATTAATTCCCAACATGTTTAAATCTGTCAGCAGCTCTGACACACTGCTGTCCGAGCTGACGTACCATAACCTGTTGGGACACAGATGTTATGAACGGCTTTTTTTTCCTGTGAACAAATGTTTCGCGGTGTTGGGAAATTCTTAAAAAATGTTGCGTTAAAATGCGTTTGTAACGGGTATAATATTACCAAAATTTAATTAGTAATGCGTTATATTACTGTGTTACAGCAAAAAGGAATACATTACTGTAATTGCGTTACTTGTGTTACTCCCAACACTGGTCAAAGTACTGTAGAAGAAGTTCTCAATGGAATTCCATCCACCCCCGGTGTTTTCCCTTTTTTAACTGTTTTTAATGCTAATTTAAATTCCTCTAACGTTATAGGTTGACCCAGTTCTTCTCCTTCCTCTGGGTCAAGAAGATCGGCAGATTTAGCTCTTTTAGGAACTCCTGGCACTGTGTCAGATCTGGATTGCAGGAGGACTCATACAACTTTGAATAAAAGGATTGGAAAGTAGCATTGATATCTTTAGGATTTGTTGAGGTACCTCTGTGCGGATGCTGTTGATAGTTAACCTGACTCCGCCAGATGGATTGCTTCACATTTGCTCGGCATATCCATCTGGGAACTTTCCGTTTGAGAACTTTTGGGAAGGGGCGGAATACTGGTTATTTGATTGGATGAACCATCTGTCTATCACCTATGTTGGTGATAGACGGGCGTATGAAAATACAACCACAAGCCCGCCCCTGCTGCTGCAGGCAAAGCATAGCTCGTAAGCTCAGCATGCAAGCAACATGTCGGTAAAGGATATTTGCTGTTTGTGTAACGAGAATTTAGTAATAAAAGGAACCATTTCAGGTTCCCGGACCATATTCCAAAAGAAGGATCCAAGAGAAAAAAAGCATTAGTGAGCGGCTAGAATTACAGAACAGAATTAGGGCTACCGCTGGCTGATAATACTGGTTAGCTGATTGGATAAACCATCGGTCTATCACCACCTAACCCATCTCATAACCAAAGCTGATTGGCCCGGTCGTTTGGCTAACGGCTCCAAATTTTCTCTGCCTCAAGATGCCAGACTGATCTGCAAGTGGAAAACTGGAGCTCGCGAGATCAGGACGGTCTCACGAGGCTAGTTGATAGTAGCTCTGGACTCGATTTGTTTTAATTTCAGAGCCAGCTATTTGCTTAGTTTGCAACCATTGAAATAATATTTTTGCCTAACTCTGTGCATTATGAATTCAGCTCTCCTTCTTAGCAAATCATTTAGCTCTGCTCAACTTGTGACTAAAAGAGTATGGGTAGATCTAGAAAAAGACGTATGTAGAGACTGCTCCAGAGATTTACAACATTCTTCCAACTCCACAATCCTTGCTTCTCTTTTTCTCTTCAAATTGACCGCAAAGGAATACGTGAAATCTCTAATAAATCCTTTAGTTGCTTGCCAAATGAAGGCCCGGTGACTGACTGAGTCAGTATTGATTGCTATAAATTCAGCAAATTTGGCTCTAAACTCTGCATCAAAGGCTGTGTTCTGGAGAAGGGAGTTGTTAAATTGCCACCTTCTAGATCTTTCTTCTAACATATTGCAATGGAATCAGCGCATTGTGATCAGACAGAATTGCTGGTTCTATTGTTATTGTGTGGAACATTGCCTTAAGCTCACTAGAACATAAAATATAATCAATGCGGGAGTGGGTGAGGTGACGTGCGGAAAAGAAGGTGTAATCCTTGCTAGTAGGATTGTGCATCCATCATACATCTGTAAAATGGTGGGATTTCACAACTTTTCTAAAAGTGTCTGACGTGTGTTTCTGGGTCTTTGTGTGGTTGCCCGCTGATCTATCCTGATTTAGATCTAGCACTGCATTCATGTCCCCCCTATAATTAGTGAATATTCATTGAGAGAGAGAGCAATTCATTGGTTAGACGTGGGAAAAAGCTTCATATAAGTCCTATGTAGACAGTGCATATACCGAAACAAAGGCTATTTTCCTATTACTTATTGTGGTGCATATATAAGATATCTTGCCTGATAGATCTTTACTACTTTTGTCTACGGTGAGTGTGCATTTCCGCGACAGTAACACAATGGAGCCCTTGGTTTTATTTGCGCTCGCCGTAGTGTGATTGACTCGCACACCAATCAGCTTGTTGTGCTAAATATTGCTAACGGTGTACGGCTAAAAGTTTCTGGGTGGAACTTACGCTTTTGAACTTTTACTGTGCAATATGTGCATCAATCTACACCGTGTATTTTGCTTGCGGCTGCATGCACTGGACTATGACACTCGGATTGTGACAGTGCGGCACAAAAACAAAAACCATTACAGCCCTATTTAGCCCTATTGGACACAGTGCCAGATAGTTTATCCATATCCAGTCTTCTATTTCCTCCTGGCTGACTGCTGAATGAGCAAAATGTTTCAGACAAATAATACAAATGGAGATACTGAGAGGTTAAATTGGAGAGTAGCAAAGAGTGTGTGTCTGTATGCAATGGGAGAACATACTGTAGTCCATAGGCCCTGATTGTCATAGCATGACTCACTGCTGCAGTCTAAAGGGTCAGTTAAATACGGTGGCCGAGAAGGGTCACAACACATACAAACGCCACAGCAACTGCATATTCAGAAAACACCTCCAAATTCAGCAAAACACATGCAAACGCCGCCACAACAACTGCATATTCAGAAAACACCTCCAAATTCAGCAAAACACATGCAAACGCCACAACAACTACATATTCAGAAAACACCTCCAAATTCAGAAAACACATACAAACGCCACAACAACTACATATTCAGAAAACACCTCCAAATTCAGAAAACACATACAAACGCCACAACAACTACATATTCAGAAAACACATACAAATTCAGAAAACAACTTCGTCGATTTCACATCACGTACGCTGCAAATATTCACAGCATGAGTAAATGGGAAACGAACTGCAAGCTGCAAAGACGACAACGGAAATGTTTCCAGGGGGGCCATAATCAGTGACGGACCCGCATCCATCTGGTTGTCTTCTCGCTATCTGCCGTTTCTCATTGTCAAGGGTCCTTCAGTGGGCTAGGTCAGACTCCTCATGAGCATTCGGACAACATGTACATTGGAACAGGCTAGCAAGTGCACGTCATTTCGTGCTTGCGTCATTGAAAGTGTTTCGCCACCTTCACTTCCGCGCTGCATTTCAAAACACTGGACGACATGGATGTGGAACTGTGAACTGTGCTGTTCAATGTTTTTGTTGAAATGAAGAATATGAATCAGCGTCAGTCTGCTTGCAGGAGGAGAATAATCTGTCGGCAACTTTGCCGCAACGTGCTAAGGTAGGTAACGTTACCGACACTGTTAGGCTTTAATGTAAGCAATAGTCGTTTTCTCTTATTTATCCCATGTCAGTAAATTAAAAAAAAATTGTTCATGTTTGCATTTGCATTAATCTTAATTGCATTATCCTTACAGTAGAAGTATACATTAGCTCGTAGTTTACTAAATGTATGTAACATTAGCCCATTGTCCAGTAGCTTCTAGATTTCAAACAAATGCAGTGCAAAATATGATCAGCATCTACAAGGTAAACACTACCAGCTAATGACCTACCACAGGCAGTATGATATGCAGTATCAGCTTAAATATATTTGTGATACAATTCTAATCTTACCAGGACAGGTTGGATAACTACTGGACTAACCTAAAGCTTTCTCCTTCTGTCTGCAGTCTTGAAGCAACCCCATCATCAGCTACTGAGTCTGGTCGCCGCTTCATGTTGAATATACTTGTGTACAGTTTAGTAATGTTTGAATAAATGTTATAATAAAGATACACGTTTCGTTAATGTCTTTTTAGAGCTTATATACCTTACAAGTTATTGAAACAGGTACCATCTGAATATAATTATTCAGTTAGAAATAGAAATTTAAAAACGTTTATATTATATACACACCCAAAAACGAAATGACAAAGACAAACCAGTTAAGTTAATGCATTTATTTTCAAAATGGCAAATAATCTAGCTATTCAACATCTCTCTTTGGCCTCTGTCTCCCTGCTTGTCTTTTGCTTTCCCATCATCAGCGACCACCTCCGTTTGTCCCTGTTAAAAGACAGCAAACACATGAAAAATATGTTTACCATTATGAATTCCATAACGTAACGTTATGTGCAACGTTATACTTGTTACATGGGATACTACTCATATATTTTAGCCTTCATGTAACGTTGATAGTGAAGTAAATAAGGTGCAGCGTTACCTTAAATCATGCAGCTACAACTGATAAACACACATTTCTAAAATCGGCTAACGTTATATAAAAGAGATGAAAATGCCACCGGACAAACTTTAAAAACGCAAATGGTACAAAAAGACAGCAACCTAGCTAGCTAACAGCCTACTGTTAACGATAGCTTAACGTTAGCTCGGGTGTATCTACCTAATTACTATAGCAATTTGTACCAGCATTGAAGCGTTAAGCATTACATTGATGTAAAACATTAACGGTGATAACACATGTACGACACACTAAAGATACTTACATTTAAATTATTATTTCGCCGTGGCCATAGTTGGATTCGTAATTTTGCACCCCGGATGGATGCGGGTCCGTCACTGATTATTGCCCCCCTGGAAACATTTCCTTTGTCGTCTTTGCAGCTTGCAGTTCGTTTCCCTATTTACTCGTGCTGTGAATATTTGCAGCTTACGTGATATGAATTTGACGAAGTTGTTTTCAGAATTTGGTGGTGTTTTCTGAATATGTAGTTGTTGTGGCGTTTGTAGGTGTTTTCTGAATATGTAGTTGTTGTGGCGTTTGTGTGTGTTTTCTGAATTTGGAGGTGTTTTCTGAATATGTAGTTGTTGTGGCGTTTGTATGTGTTTTCTGAATTTGGAGGTGTTTTCAGAATATGTAGTTGTTGTGGTGTTTGTATGTGTTTTCTGAATTTGGAAGTGTTTTCTGTATATGCAGTTGTTGTGGCGGCGTTTGCATGTGTTTTGCTGAATTTGGAGGTGTTTTCTGAATATGCAGTTGTTGTGGCGTTTGTATGTGTTGTGACCCTTCTCGGCCACCGTAGTTAAAGGTCTGGATAAAAAATTCAATGACTGTATGTGACAAAAATCATCCTTTTGCCAGGTGGATGGCTAGGAGCTGACAGCAAAGCCTATTTGTGCTCCACCAAACCACAGGGCTGTTTTTTTGTATGTTTGTGTATGTGCTTTCATGGTTTCACGTATGCAGTCATTTGTTTGTGTGGTAAATATGTGTGTCCCATTATGTTTTTAAAATGTAATTAAAAACACATACACCATGGTGACAAATGAGGGAGAAATGTTTATTTTTTATGTAAATGTTGTGCTTATTGGGGACTTTTTTTTTATTTGGAAAAGGCCTTGTTTCTTTAATGGCAGATGAGGCAGAATTTTCAACAGATTGCCCTGGGATAACTCTACTCTAATTTACAGTGGGTATAGAAAAGGATCACCCCCCTTTAAAATAATCACATTTTGTTGCTTTGCAACCTGAAATGAAGACAGACACAGTTTTTGTTTCATTCAGCTATATTTACTCAGTGCAACTTTTAACATCCAAGTGAAAGATATAACACCAACATAAAATAAAAAAACGTAATCACTGAGTTGGAAAAAGGATCACTCCCTTGTTTCAGTATTTTGTTGAACCACCTTTAGCTTTAATTACAGCCTTTAGTCTGTTGGGATATGTCTCTACTAACTTTGCACATCTAGACGTTGCAATATTTGACAACTGTTCTTTGCAGAACTGCTTAAGTTCAGTTAAATTTGATGGTGACCGTTTGTGGACTGCGGTCTTCAAGTCATTCCACAGATTTTCAATGGGGTTTAAGTCTGGGCTCTGACTAGGCCATACAAGGACATTCACCTTTTTCTCCTTCAACTACTGTGTGGTCAGTTTTGCGGTGTGCTTTGGGTCATTGTCATGTTGGAAGGTAAATCTTCTTCCCATTGACAACTTTCTGGCAGAGAACAGCATATTTTCCTCAAGAATTTGACAGTATTTTGCCCCATCCATTTTTCCTTCTATCCTGACAAGGGCTCCAGTCCCTGCTGCAGAGAAACAACCCCATAACATGATATTACCACCTCCATGCTTTACTGTAGGAATGGTGTTATTTGGATGGTGAGCTGTATTGGATTTTCGCCAGACATATCGTTTGGCGTTGAGGCCAAATAATTCCATTTTAGTCTCATCTGACCATAACACCTTTTTCCACGTGGCCTTAGAATCTTCAAGGTGCGTTTTGGCAAAGCTGCAAGTCAAGACTGCATGTGCCCTTTCTTGAGGAGTAGCTTTTTTCTTGCAACCCTCCCACACAAGCCACATTTGTGGAGAATTTGTGATATTGTTGTCACATGCACACAATGACCACTCTTTGTCATGTATTCCTGCAACTGCTTCAGAGTTGCTGCAGGCCTCTTGGTAGCCTCTCTGACCAGTTTCCTCCTGGCTCTTTCATCCAGTTTGGAGCGATGTCCTGACCCAGGGAGGGTCTGTGTTGTACCAAATACCTTCCACTTCTTAATAATAGACTTCACTGTGCTTCTCGGCACTGATAAAGCCTTTGACATTTTTTTGTATCCATCTCCTGACTTGCCTGTCCACAACTTTATCCCGGGGATCTTTTGTCAATGCCTTGCCACCCATTCACCGACCCATTTCTTCAGTTGCACTACCAAAGACTGAAATGCTTCAGGGAAAGCTTGTTTCATGCTGAGCTAATCAAAATGACCACAGCTGATCACAGTTCAAAGTCAATTGGCTTTGTGTGCTATTGAGACAGTGATTAACTACACCTGGTGCAGTTTACAAGACATTTTTAGGAGGGGTGATTCTTTTTCCAACTCAGTGATCCAACTGAGTTTTTTAATTTGTAAATTTTTTTTCTGACAAGTTGGTATTATATCTTTCACTTGGAAGTTGTAAATACAGCTGTATAAAACAAAAATAGTTTTTGTCTGTTTTCATTTCAGGCTGCAAAGCAACAAAATGTGATTATTTTAAAGGGGGTGATTCTTTTCTATACCCACTGTAAATGTTGTAGTCTACATGGTCTGTTAATTGTATGACTCAGCTAAGAATATTTAACTGATTAATATCTGCATAGTTGTATCAAACTCACCCAATGTCTCCTCTTTCTTTTCTCTTTGAACAGGTTAAGTCGTGTGTGTGTGTGTGTGTATGTGCGTGTGTGTGTGTGTGTGTGTGTGTGTGTGTGTGTGTGTGTCTGTGTGTGTCTGTCTGTCTGTGTGTGTCTGTGTGATAAATAACACAGCCTAGCCAGATTACTGTCCGCTAGACTGCCTGACATGCACAAGCCTGGATAAAAGTGATGGTTCTCTTTTCACATTGTCTGAAATGAAACAGACATGGTGTTGCATGGATCCGACAGCACCGAGCACTTAGCATGTTTTGGCTGTCAGAGTGTTGATAGCTGGAGGCCCGAGTTGAAGGAATGCCTGTAGAAATATTTGGCTCCATAAAAACAGCTCAACAACTCTGACATATTATACATATCCTAAATTGCTTGCATGTTCCAGTGCTCCTGTTTTGTCTGAAAAGTGTCATGCTCTGCCTTTCATGATGTCATGATATGCATCGAAGGGATGTAGTGTAGTGCTCACAACTCTTAATTCACATTCATTTACATTTCAAAATGTGGCGGTGCCACCACCCACAGGGATATGAATTGGGGTGGGGTGTATTGTTAGCAGGGCGGAAGGCTATCCCCTGGCACCTCAGACTGGTTCTAGGGATGTGGAAGAGCGGGAGGGGGAACAGTAACAACTAGATATTGTTGGACTAAGCTCTAGTCATAGCACTTGGTCTGGAACCAAACACTTGGAGAGGAGCTGGACTCTGCTTTTTTTTCCCGGAGCGCTTAGTGGATGTGGGGATTCTCCCGAGCCCCTGGCTGAGTGCCACTGTGTTGGAGTTCTCCCCGGTGTTGGGACCAACAGTTGCGTTAAACCTGATTTTCACCAAAAGGCCTTAAATTAACTTAACTCTGAGAGACAAGACACACATGTGGACACAGACAAAGAGATCTGGGCCTACGTGGAAAATCCACAGCCCTTTTCACCAAACTCCTAGGAGGAGAAGAGTCACAAAATGGCTACAGGGAGGGGGCTGCTGGAAAAGTTTGCACCTTCCTGTAACTTTGATTCTTCCCATTGGTTCAGAGGTTCCTCAAACACAGCATGGGGTCTGAGCCTATATAAACTTCATGTCACCGCTGAACTATTGCCAAGCCCATTGACTTCGGTCGCTACAGGTGACGCACAAGCTTGTGCTAAATTGGTCAATTTTCACGACAAAGTGGATTTAAAGGGGTGATAGAATGCAAAACCGATTTTACCCTGTCATAGTTGAAAAACCATTGACACCCCTTTCCTCTGCAAATCTCACAATTTGAAACTGCTGCTGAAAACGGGCAAATCTCAACAAAGCAAAAAGTTGATGTCAACTTCTCAAATCCTCCTCATTTGGCTCTATTCTCTAGTCTTTGCCACGCCCCAACATTTACATAGGCTACACAACTGATCTGAGGTCAGCTAGTCTTGTGAATCAAGGTCATGCAGATCTCTGAAATTGTATACATTGTTCATCTGCTGTTTTACCACTAAATTCACTTCTGAGACTTTTTTATGTGGGAAATCAACTATGTAAAGCTCAAATATGGGCCGTTTCACGGCTAATTGCAAATTTGGTAGGACAGTATCGGACTTCACGAGCGCCACAATCTGCCGGGACAGGCGGCGGCTGCCGGCCGGGTTTGCTGCCTTCCCTGTGGGTCTCTCCCCCTTCACAGTCCCGCTGAGCTGGAGCTCTGTCAGGATCTCACACACGAGCTGCGCTATGTAGGACTTTAGAAAGAACAAAATATGGAAGTTTTTCAAGGATATTGAAAATGAACCACGGTCGTAAATGCAGTGTTCCAGACTGTACAACGGAATAGCCTACTGGCCCAGAGAAAAGTGTTTAGGATGAGTATATCGGACGAGAGGGAGTTGTGGATCTAACGCAGCACTGCAGAGGCACTGGCAGAGGCACTGGCAGGAGGACATTGCAGGGTTTCACTCTCCGCTCCCCACGCTTACTAGCTATTAGGTGAGTTGTGATTCTTTGGTGGAGGTTTTTTATGTCCCAAGGGTAACATTACAACTACACTAGTTATAATGAAAGTGTCGAAACTTTTTGTCTCGCGCCCAGGCATGTCTGGGCATGTAACAGACAGACAGAGTGTGTGTGTGTGTGTGTGTGTGTGTGTGTGTAATATGAGACTCCAATGTATGCGTATGTGGGTCGCTCAACCAATCAGTGCGCAGCTCATCTAAATATTCATGAGCATACCATATTTGGAAGAAAAGCTCTTGTTCAAAATAGGGCCATATTCACAGGGTAGTTAATGGCCCACAGAAAATCACTTGGGCCATTTTCAGCCCAACCAATGTTACATACCCTATTAGGAGACCTTAAGGAAAAGTGTGAAATACCCTTTATAATCATTCTATCACCCCTTTAATTTTGGTGTCCTGGGAGCACCATGGATCCTAAACCAGTGTTTTCATATCTGCAGGAGAAGGAAACATTTGTCTTCTCAAAGTCAACATAGCTCCCTTCCTGCTGCCTTTTGGAGGGAAAAGCTTTTTCCATGAAATCGACGGGCGATCCAGATTTTGTTCTGTTTGACCGGAGAATTTATGGACAAACGAACGGACTGAACACACAGTAAGGAGGCTTAAGGTTTTCTGGGCAGAGAAATAGGTGTGTTTTATTAATGTCAGTAATGCTAACGCTGCAACTTGTTATGACATTAAAGTGATGGTTCAGAGTAATTTCACCCTAGGGTCCTTTGCACTACGACCTCGAGCCAAACAACCCCCCAGAAGCTTTTTTCATCTTGGTCGAATATTGGGAGAGTTAGCGTTATCAGCTGAATAGCTTAGTGCAGGCGCTAATGGTTCCAAGAGTGTATCTTGTACATTACCCCACTAATAATGCCCGAAATGATACCAAACTTCTACACTAGTACAAATAGGTTATGTACTCATAAAACGATGGTAAGCCTGGAATTCACTGTGGTGTTTTGTCAGGATTAAGCTGCTAGCTAAATGTCCGATACAAGCAAGCAGTCTGATGTTTGTAGAGGTCTATACTGTATCTGCCTGGTATCGTTGTCAGGCAATTTGATAAAGGTAAAGATAGTACAGCTGTGCATAATGCCAATACAGTGAGGCACCGGCTGGCTGAGCATTCATTAACACACACTGCGTTGGTCGCCACTCGCCAGACAGTCTGGCAAAAACGCAGGTCTTTCCATTTATTTTGAATGCCTGCAGCAAAAAGTTAAGTCCGATTCAACTTTTGTTTCCTGCGGTGGACAATAATGTAACTCTAACCGGCTATTAGACTGGTCATTCCGTATCGCAGCGTGCGTGTCCCGTAACGGTACAGTTACAAGGACCATCACTGCCTCTATTACCGCTACAAAAATGTTTTAAACACTATGAAGGTAAAACAATGTTTGTATAACAACAGGTGACTGTGTCCGGCAAAACAAAGCAGTCGCTTCATCTCTCGTTTCTCTCTTTTTACGTGAAATAAAGCTGCCTTCAGGTGCGGTCAGAAAAGTTGGTTTCACAGCTTTGAATATTCGCTGTTGAAAAGCACCGAAGCTTCGAAGCTAAAAATGTGGTATTCAGTACAGCCTTACTAGTTATGGATTGGCCATGTTGGGCATAAGGTGAGTCATACAGTAAGTGTCCTTGGTACCAGAACACTGTAGGCCAAAGATTGGTGATTGACTTTGACTTACATTCAGTTTTTATGCTCCACATATCTGGAACAAACTCCCAGAAACCTGTAGGTCCGCTGCAACTCTCAGTTCTTTTAAATCTAAGCTAAAGACCTATCTTTTTGATGTTGCTTTTCTTTTAATAATCTATTTTATTAACTTTAATTTCTTATACTGCACTGTAACTTTTATTCTTATACTGCACTATCAATTTTATTCTTGTCTTTTAATGTTTTTAATTTGTTTATTATTGTTTTTTAATTGTTTTCTAACTGCTCTTTAATGTTTTATGTAAAGCACTTTGAATTGCCCTGTTGCTGAAATGTGCTATATAAATAAAGCTGCCTTGCCTTGCCTTGCCTTGCCTTACATAAATCTGTTTAAATCAATTAGTGAATCAACAGACAGTTATTCTGAAACTATATATATATATATATATATTTCTATTCATTTTAGGTAATGAAGTTTTACATTCCATGGTGCAGCATGTAGGCTACATACACCAATACTTCTGATGTGTAATCATAAGTTATGGCACACTTTCTGTAGTATAAATGTACACAAAAGCCAGTGTATCTCTAATCAATCACAATCTTCTAATTTTCTTCGGCGGGTTCGGTTCCGACCTGCGGCCCTTTGCTGCATGTCATTCCCCCTCTCTCTCCCCTTCCATGTCTAAAGCTGTCCTGTCAGAAATAAAGGCCTAGAATGCCACAAAAAAAACAAAAACAAAAGATTAGTAGATCTATCGGCCACCATACATTCCAGGCAGAAAAGATAAATGAATGGGACAAAGTGTTTTAGGGCTTAACCTTTAGACTAATGAGTGTAAATAACAGAAGAAATATATTTTCAGAGGTTTAAAATTAATAATGCAAAGACCTGATTATGGCATAACAGATAACAGAGCTACGCTACTTATATGAGAACAATAAATTATAATTACCCTCCTACTAATGTGAAAGGGTGAATACAATTGTACAGATTAAAATGCATTCAAGTTCCCTACGAATTTATGCTTCTTCAAAAGTAGATCAGGTTTAATTGGAGTAGATTGGATTTGATTAACAAATTGCATGGCAAAATGTGATCATGTTCACTTTAATGGCTCGTTCATGCAGGAGTGTAAGGTTTGTAAAGCCATGAGGATGTGCATTGAGAGTACGACACAACCTCCTTAAATATTTACTGTAAAAACAGTGATGCAGATTTTGAAATGAAAGAACCCTATAGAAAATGTTTTTTGCAGGGCACATGCACGTTTTTTAGTATGCTGCAATGACTGAGTAAGCATTCCTACAAAGTGCAACTTTAATGTGACATTGCAAAAGGATGGGGAGGGTTTGTGGGGGGATCTGTGAGAAACAGGCTTTAAAATAAAAGTCTGCTTTTATATTTCTTTTTGTGTAACCCAGAAAAAGCCTTTCAACTGCTGTGGAATCATGCAGCATACATGTGAGCTAAATTGGCAATACAAAATACTATCACTTCTCCTCATACTCTGTATATCAAGAGCTTTTCCCCCTGATCTGCTGTTTTTTACTAGCTACACAACATTGAATACAAATTCATATGGTTTGCCATGCTTTCTTCACAGCCATTGAGGTACTGCAGCGCAAATGGGAACAACATTTTTCTGTAGGACTCTGCTGTTGTTAATAAAAAGCTGTCTGAAATGATTATAACTTAACAAGGAAAGCTTGTAACGTGTTTGGATATATTTCAATGAGCCCTTTAAATGTCATGGTTGCAGCACACCCATGGCACCCATTGCAGCACTGCATACAGTATTTCAACTTAAACCATAAAACATGTGGAGGCAGTGAAAGCTTAGTAGACATTTATTGTTAATATCACCAGGAAAGGAATTTATTCTGACAAATAAGGAGCGATAGTAAATGCTCTGTAGTAGTATATAGTATAGGCTCTATCGGAAGGCGGGTTTCTACATACAGAGGTGTCCTGCTATCTTTTTTGACCAAAGGGAAATTAATCCTTAATTATCAGTCTAGTATCTGTAGGAATTATATCCATATTTGACAAATCTACATCTCACAATTTACATCCAATGCCAATGTTAGGTAGGAGGTAGTGTGGCTTATATGTATCAAGGTGAATTGTTTTTGTTGTTTTTTTTAGATTTTTTTGGGCATTTCAGCCTTTAATGGAAAGCCAGATATGAAAGGGGATGGGGGGAGACATGCAGGAAAATTGTGCAGGTCGGACTTGAACCCTGGACCTTCTGCGTCAAGGCATAGACCTCCCAACCAGAAAATGTTGACATTGTGTGCATTGGAAATAACTTCACTAAATGCAATCTGGGGTCTTGAAGAATTGTCCAACATTGTTTAATAAAATAATTTCATAAGACTTATGTCTAAGACTTAGACAATAATTTCTAATGTTTCGAGGCACAGAAAGACAATTTATGTTGGTAGGTTTCTGTGTACTTGTTTTACGTGTATTGTATACACATAAACCAGATGGAGATGGCAAAAAACATACCAAATCAGTGAGTGTATTTTTAATGTATACTGAAAAATGTTTGTCTAAGATAAAAGTGTAGATGTTAGAATTTCTTACTGTGGTTTTCACTTTAAACACTTCAGTGACTCTTATGCTCAAGCTTTCCACTCACCGGATTCAGGCATTCAGGCCTGGTAGCAGAGGGAGTCCAGGAGACCATTTGAAATTCATGAAGGCATCTGTCAGTGGTACGCATGAGGTAATTGGTTCAATAATAAAAGAAGAACATGTCGCTCCTTGTCAGGTGGCATTGTGAATGTTGTTTCTGTTTGTGTGAACAATAATAAAAACGTTTGATGTTATTACATCATTGTCAAACTCAGTGTTCTCCCCAGACATTTAGTGATGACACCTTCCCACTTTCATTTGTCTTTTAATATTTCTTTGTGGCTGACTGCCACGATATACAGGGAAATAAAAAATATCCATCAGTCCATGAACCAATGAAATGTTACTGAGAAACACATATTGTTTGGTTTGAGTGCAGAGTAGATTAAAGTTTACCTAAATCAGGTGGTTGATTTACTTGCCAAGGTTTTAAGATTCCTAATACTGAGACTTGTGCTACAACGGAGGTGATTGGGATTGTGACAATGTTGAACAATGAAAAATGCCAAGGTGAAATGTACGTAAATTGCTTGTTTTTATCATAAACCCAAATATATTCACTTAACTATCATATATGACAAATAAATCATCAAATCCTCACATTTGAAAGGTAAAAATAAGAGAATATTTAGCATTTTGCTTGAAAAATAACTGAAATGATCAGTTGGTTATCAAAATAGTTGCAAATCAATTTTCTGTTGAAGATTTTGGTTCAGCTCTACCACAGATATTATACACCCTTGTTTTTTTACCTGCTTAAAACTCTGCACAATAGCTTTGCCAAAGGTTGTTTTAGTCGTGCAACAGAAAACTCAGATTGGACAGATAGTCTAGCTAGCTGTCTTAATTTACCCTGCAGAGATCTGAGGAGCAGTTGACCATAGGGAAATTTCCGGCGGCACCAAAGCAATCCCAGAAGTGGAAAATCATGGATATAGACTAAGGACACTGTAATATTCAATTATATTTCAAATCATAACAACGGTTATCTCAAGACACTCTACAGATAGAGTAGGTCTAGATCACACTATAATTTACGAAGACCCAACAAAAACAAGCATTTAGTGCAACAGTAATAGTGATCAAGTTGCATGTCTTCTAATCTTTCCTTCTCTTGTCACTTTGATTCGTCACTTAAAGGTTAAAAAGTCAAATACAATCTCACACCACTTCTAACACAATGAGGATGACTCATGCATGCAAAAAACATGTTCACACATACTCAAATCACACTCTCCTTAAAGATGCAAATGCCGATATGAATTTCAGCAGCGTTTTATTTAATAATGTCATTGCACTGTAAGTGAATACAGTGATGAGAGCAGGCCTCTCCTTGTGAATTAATCTGATTCAGTTTAATACATGCCCACATCTGTGGTTTTTGCATGCCACAAAAAGAAGGGATGTTTCTATGACTACACAGTGGCAAAATCCTTTTTCAGAGCTCCCAACCAGAACTGTAATCTGAAATAAAAATTCTTCCATCAAAACTCAACAATGATCTTTCTCTATACAATCTATATATTGCCAATAACCTTTGAAAATAACTTGTCAATGCCTTAAACCTGAAATGATATCTGATTACACTGTGTGGCTGCAGCTCATATTTTATCAAAGTCTGTGACGCAGTGTACAATGTAGAACGGTGAGAGTGAATGCATAGCAGGATGTTAACAAAATGTTTGGGCTTCCCACACCAAGCAGCATCCCTTGTATCCAGTCTTTGTAGCAAGAATATGAATTGCGTTCTGTTTATATAGCTGTTTTTTTTTATCTAGTAAGTAGCCATAGAAATCTGCATACATTGTGAACCAAAGTGGTAGACGTACAGGGTGAGGGAAAACTACCTGTCAACTTTGTATGAGAATTATACTCTTAAGAGTAAATTGTAAACTCATGGTGAAGTCTGGATGATGTACTGTCAGTGTTCTTCAGCCTGGCAGGTGTCCATGAGATCTGTACAGAATATGATTTATAACCAACAGTGTTACACATGTCTTTGTTTAAAAACAAACCCATTAATAATCTTCTATCTGAAACTTCCCTTGGAAATCTGACTTTCTTTATTCCTTTGCTTCCATTTGAGTAAACGACACAGTTCAAATTTTGAAGATCAAACATTTTTCAGTAGCTCTCCTGTAGCTTTTTGTATTACAGCCAAACCACAGCATGCAATTTCGCTACTGGGCTCTGGGTGAATTTTCCATTTCTGATGAATTTTAACAAACATTTCTTGATTACTCTTAGGTTTTGTGTCCCCCCGTACAAATTACACAGACATGAAACAAGATGACAAAATGCCTCCAGATATTTCCTGTAGATCTGATGCAGCTCTCCATGGAGAAATTCATCCAGTAATGATGTGTTTTCTCAGGAAGGGCTGTTTGAATCCTCCAGACGTTGGGCAATGCAGTTATTTAAGACAGGCGTTCAAATGTGTAACAAATTACAAAGAAAAACCAACAGTGTCTCAGTAAAATGTCGGGAAATTCTAGTCTCGGAAACTCTACCAGAGAGTTGAACATAAATTCTTTCAAAATATATTGCCTTGTTTGGTGTTTTGATGGTGGTGGTGGAGAGCACAGTTTAAATTCCCCAATATGTGTTCAGTTGACTACAACTCCCAATGTCCATTTCAACAAATTAGCTTATCGTCATAGCGACCCCGCATGAAACAGCTGTGACATCATCAATGTGACACCGCTGTGACTCGCTGGATCCTTTCATCAACAACCAGAGGTTGCACCTTGTCAATTGACCACAGTGTGGTTTTGTGGGATGCCATTATCGGTCAAGTGAATAAAAACAATGCAGTCGCTATTAGGGGTGACCACAAATAGTCGAATATTTGATGCTTCGATCAACAGAGCCTGTTTCAACTGTCAATCTCACAGTTGAATCTTCGCAGTTCTATCAAATGAGGATCATGCCATTTTGTCTATATAGGGTGCTCAATATCTAATTTTACAAATAACTACCTGTTTTATCCCAGTAAATAAATATACAGTCTATTATGATATAAATATCAACATATAATGCTGTAAATGAAAATTTGAAAAGAAAGAAACTTAAATCTTTTTAAAGTGTGTGAATAAATCCCTAAACCTCTCCATGACAGATTAAAGTTTCACTTTCCATGATCCGTGACCAATGGAGGAGCATCTTGGCGGCAGGGATTTAAATCTTTAACTGAAAATGTCTGGGGAAAAAAAAATCTGAAGTGTGGGTGCACTTTATAATAGTAAAAGATAATCCCAAAAAAGTAAGATGCAAGTTGTGTTGGTCACATGAGTACCCTCACTTTTTACTGTGCACTCCGAAAAAAAAAACTACGTAAATGCGTCTCTCACATAACAGCTTAACGCTGAGAAAACAGAGCTAAAAAGGTGCTTCTTAACCTTGATAATTGTAGTGGATGACCATATTATTGTAACCCTGATCACTGGAATGGCCACTGTGTCACCACCCGATACAGGAGCACAGTTGTGTTCCAATGCGCAGCCCACTGCATGATCCATTTGCCCCGATAATCACCAAATCCCAGCAAGCCGCAGCGCTATATGCCGGTCGAAGCAGAGGCAATGTTTGCGTTTGTAGCGGAAAAACATTATGACGAGGATTGTGAACGAATTAAAGAGCATGTGTAGCAGGACAACATTATTTGCTCTGTGTGCTCCGTTTGTCGTCGCCAGGGGCCAGCTGCTGACTGCTTGACACGCGAGCAAACTGACTCAGTGCCCCTTTAATGACCTGTCACATTACTTGTTTCAAAGCATCTGCATTTTTTGTTTGTCCACTATCTATTCAGGATTTTCTTTTCCTTTCCTTTTCCTTTAATGAATGTCTGTACGTATAAATTGCCTATACAGTACACAGACACACACACACACACACATACACACACACTATCTTACCCTTTCTCCCTGGTGTTTTAACAGCTCTGCACTGATGACCCAGGTGTCGCAGTGGCAATGTGAGACCTCATCTTAACTGACCTTAATGACTTCTGAATCCTGCCTCGATTACCCACCTTCCTCCCCCCCTCCCCTTTTCTGTGTCTACCTCAATCTTTCCCTGTCTCACACGCAACCTATTAGCATAGTGCTATCTTTAACCTACCTCTCTCATTCTTTAATGAAGCAAGGGAATATGTGAAGCGTATTTAATGAAATCAGAGTGTGACCAGCCCTTCTAAATCATCTGCATTCTGATTCTGATGAGTTTGTCATGGTCAAACTGAATCTAGAATTTGTAATACTAAGTGAAAATTTAATTACTTCACTGTGTGATAGACTAGAAGACTATAGAAACAAATAAATAAAATGAATATAGTGTTCAAAATAGCAATCAGTTGAAACAACTGAATCAAAAGTCTATGAGGAAAAGTCTATAATCTTTACTTCTTACTTGTTTATAGTCAAATGTTTTGGGAAAAGAAAGTGAGGTGAGAGACAGATTGTGCAAGGGGAAATAGAGGAAGGAAATTGAGTCATTTGAGAGACGAGACTAAGCTGAGCAAGGAAAAGACGAAACGAATGAAGTGACAGGTTGAGATGGTGTTACAGGATGTATGTGGGCTTAAAGGTGTGTCTGAGTGAACAAATCTGTATCTGTGATAATATTCAGTTTGAGATGTCAGTAAAATATGCATGGGACAAGTTTGGTTTAAAACACTTATTTATAGGTTTAGCCCATAAAAAAGCTGCAAAACAATCAGATATAAAAAAAAAACATAAACCTGGAGCCAGATGCGTAAAACTTATGTGTATATTCCTGACTAAAACTCAGAAGACAAAAACGTGCATTCTTTTCATCAAAATTATAAAGATGTATGAACACCTGGTTCTGTTTTATGAATCACAAGCCTCAGCTCCACACCTACAATTAACCATATATGGATGTTGACACATAGCATTAAAAAATGAAATGACTCAAAAAGTATATTCTAATACCAAACCCTTTTGTAACAGTTTGCAACCATTTCTCTCTTCAGATAGTGTTGAGGAGCTCAGCCAGGCTCCGATCTACTTTCTCTCTACTGTCCTGTTTACTTTCCCCATTTTATTCAAAAATATTTATTGAAAAGGGAAATCAAAGCCCTCAGAGCTTGTTGGCTTACCTCAGTCACTAACGGGATGATAACTCATTCAAAAGACGTAATTTGTATTGTCAACTCCTGTCTCATAGTTGTCTGAAAACCACTGGTCTTTTGTGGAACTGTTTTGACTGAGTTTTTGAGCTACTTTTTTATTTTCCTTAAAGGTCCCATGGCATGAACATTTCACTTTATGAGGTTTTTTAACATTAATATGCGTTTCCCCCAGCCTGCCTATGGTCCCCCAGTGGCTAGAAATGGTGATAGGTGTAAACCGAGCCCTGGGTATCCTGCTCTGCCTTTGAGAAAATGAAAGCCCAGATGGGCCGATCTGGAATCTTCTCCTTATGAGGTCATAAGGAGCAAGGTTACCTCCCCTTTCTCTGCTTTGCCCGCCCAGAGAATTTGGCCCACCCATGAGAGAGAGACATCATGGCTTTCAAACGAGCAAAGTGGCAGTTGGTCCAGGCCACACACCCACTCTCCACCTTGCCCCCCTCTCTCCTCCTCAATAGCTACAGACACAGAAATGGCACATACTAAGGAAAGCTCATTGTGGGACTGGCTCTAGTGGCTGTAATTCTGCACTAAGGCTGAATTTCGGGAAAGAGACTTCACATACAGTATTAGGGGACCACTAAGGCCAATATAAAAGCATCCAAAAAGCAGCATGTCATGGGACCTTTAAGTTTGGTCAATACTGTCAAGATTGCTTGCTATTGGCATGTAACAAGCTAAACAGCTGCAGAACATTTGTGTGTAGTTTTAAATCCTGGTGTGTCCAGGCCTCATCAATATTCTGCCTGCTCCAACACTTGTTAGACCTGTCAATTAAAACAACAGCAAAGAAGGAGCCCAGTTTTACGAAACACATGAAGTGACTGCAATTTTGCCAATTTGGCTCGGTACTCTCAATGCCAGAGCAGCTGTTGTTACGCACAACCATTATTCAAACTTCCGAAAGTCAAGAATGTCATAACCAAAACGGACTAAACAGAATTTCACATTACAGACTAAAACTAAAGGAACAATGACAAAGGAAAATACAATTTTGCATTAATAAAAGAATGATAAAATTGAGTTGACTTTCGGCGATAAATGTTTCTTGAATGGACATTTTACAATTTGCTCTGTAGGCGGCGAATAATAATAATTGCCTAAAAAACCTTCTCTTTCCTTATTTTTATTTATATTGGTCATATCACCTGTGGCTATAGCTCTTAAAATTGTGTATGCATGTGCAAAGGTCTGTACTTTTGAGTGTATGCGTTGTTTATAAATCTGGCCCCAGGTGTAGTGTCTGAAGCCATATTTTTAATGGCAAGAGGACAAAAGCTGTGTTATTGAAAAGAAACTGTAGTGAAAGTACACTACAGGCATGAATACATATACACCCACACACAGCCATCCATGTCCTAAGCTGATGACTGATAGTTAAATGCAATGTTAAACAAACACAAGCACCATCACAATTCACATTTTTAACCCAAAACACAGTTCAAATTTATTGCCAAATGAAGCCTGTCTGTGTATCTTCCATAAAAGACATTATTGCATTAGAGCGCTAAGTGTGAATGTTTGGGAAAGGTCACTCGGAAAGTGGGACATGATTGGCGAGTGGTTATTTGCAGTCAGTCATCGTTGTGACGTGAAAATCCATAGGGAAGAAGAGTTGCCTCTCTCGCCGTGGCTGAAATTGACCACCAATCGATGGTCTAGGAAATTGGTCGGTGGTGCAGAGCTATGGGGTGTGAAGGGTGGAATGGGGGGGGCTGAAACTGTTTGGTGAAGCATTAGCTAAAGATTATTTATGATTATACATATATTTCTGCTGACACATTGGCAGTTAGGTCCTGGATTACGGGTCTTTCATTATGCGCCAAATTCTTCTGTTTTCTTATTCTAAATGGCAGACTTGGAATTATATTTCTCAGCAAATGGCTACTCTGTGATTACATGCTGGAGTCCAAATGAGGATAATTTACTCATCTACATTGTCCTCTCGATTGGGTTCAGGTTTGCAAGCCCAAATGTAATGCGCTCACATTGCCGTTTTCTCATTTTATTTCTTTCTTTCTTCTGTCTTACCTCCGTCGCAGTCATTTTTGCTGGCTCCACTGGCTCCACTGGTCTCATTTCCTTTTTTCATTCGCTCTCTCTTTCTCTTTCTCATTTTCTCTCTTTTCCCAGTACCAGAGAGATTTGGAGATGAGCTTATCACTTTCTGCATCACAGGACCAAGCTGTCATGCTGGCTCTGAATAAGCCTGTGTGTGTGTGTGTGTGTACGTGTGTGTACGTGTGTACATGTGTGGAGAAAAAGATGTGAGGAACAGCTTGCTAGTGTAGGTAGGCTCTAGAACAATGCATGTTTTTTTTGCTTTAAACTTGCTTCTGTTTGTAGACATTACTCACATGATACCTCTGATAGTCAACAGATTTATTTCCTGCTTTATCGTAGTACACATCCTGCTTCTCTGACACATTAAGATCCAAATGGACGCCCTAATGTTTATCAGATAATGTATTGTGAACAACAAATCTGTATTGAAATCATAGAAATATACAAAAGAAACCTTGCTGTCCAAAAAATACACTCTTCATTTAAACAATCAAAGCTACAAACTTGGTATTGGCACGTAGCTGTTGATCAATGCTGTATTCACTTGTGTCGATGATGAGCATATAACATCAAACATGGATTTAATACTACAATTTGTCAAAAAAATTGTGTTGGGGGCCCACTCAACTTCCATTCCATTCCACTGAAAACCTATCAACATCACTGCACAGTACGTTGCAAAGTCATTCCACAGTCAGGAGGTGGCAGAAAATGACTTAGAATTGGTAGAATTAACTAGAGTTGTTCCAATACCAACAAACAATGATAGCAATCGTATCACATCCATACAGGGATAGTAGTAAACAGCTTTAAAAATATAAGACATATGCACTGGTATTGGATCGTTCTTATCGGCCGTTATGCAAATTCAGGTATCGGGAAGGAAAAAATTGTATTGGAAGATCTCTAGAATCAACATATCCACCAAAAAAGGTTGCCAGAAATAGCTGTAAAGGAAAATCCTTCTTTATCAGACATGTGGGTATGGGAAGCCATTATGGTCCCAAAACAAGATAAAACAAACTGAGAAAAGCTTTTAACTGGACTAATCGTACCTAATTTAAGTTACTGAATACTTTTCATATCTGGCAAAAACAGAACAATTATTTTTGTTGTAAACAAGTACAAAACAAAACAAAGAATCTTATGAAGGTCAATAAAAGGGATGCAACAATCCAACTTTTTCTCTCCAGATATTGATCTTATATCTCTTGGGTATCTGCCAGTACAGACTTCCAATGCCGGTGCTCTCTTTTCTCTGTATACAGTATATATTATATTTGCATAAATCACTGCATTTAACCCATTGGAGTAATTGAGGCTTGAGATTGAACTGAGTTTGTGGCCTACCTAGATTGAATAAATGTTATATTCAGTACTTTGATATAACTTTGTCAGTACACTGTGACCACACCCAACTACACCCATCAACGATGGTGGTTGAAATAAACATACTATGAAACACTGTTTTTTTTTTCTAAATGTTTAGTTACTCTTTGATAAATATTTTCCGAAGTGAATTGACACATTTCTGAATGTATTTTCAGACTCCTACAAAATATACCTTAAGTTTAACCCATGTTCAGTGAATGGATGTTTCTGTAATATGAATGTATAACACATTACTTTAATATTCATTAGGAGTTGTAGTCATTGACATCTGCCCTAAGGTTTTTGTGTACAGTCCTGTACTGTTGAATTTTTATCAATTAACACGATTTGTTTCCAACACAGTTTCTCATTTTTTGGATGATTTAAATGGTAGAGTTTAATGCAAGTCCATGCCTCAGAGGTGATCCAGTGGCCTGTAGTATAAAATTTTCTCTGCAGAGAATTACTTAGGATGTTTACTCCTGGATACCTGAAATACCTCGTCCCATTTTGCTACTATATTGCCACAAAGGAAAGCAGGAAAAAAACTTTATCTCTGAATCTTGTTTTCTACAAATGTTATTGTATGTATCTAATCTGTTATGTATTGCACACATGGAAACATACTTTACTTTCTGCCAACGTTAGAACAGTTTTGATGTTTACACATGAGGGATTTTTGTATGTATTTTCTTTTCTCTCTTCACACCCTTGTGGCAACAGCAGCCACCCAGCCTTATTAAAAGTGTGGAACTAGCACTCAAAACGTTAGGACTGGTATTATAACTAGCTTATCTGTTGCGCTACTGGCCAGCTGGGCAAATCTTCAATAATACAGGAGACGCTAGCAGACAATGAATAATTAAAAGAGTTACAATATGGTAAGTTATTATGAGCAATGCTAGCGGAAGATGTGATGTGTATCTCTCTGAGGATGATGGAGTAAAATGCTGTACGTGGACACTCAGTGTTTATAGGGCTCCCTCCTTTCTTCAGTCGACCATTGACCTTCTGATGTCATAGTTGCCACTAATTATGACATAAACAGATGGTGTAATAGTCTGCATATTTTGGCTATGGTGACCCATAAGACTCCGGAGGCTGTTGAGTCATAGGTTTGACTCTCCCGAGCTTCAGCCAACTCCCTAAGCCTAACAGACTATTTTAGAAAATACTGGCATAAATAAATACATTACCTGATGACTCAAAATGATGAATGATGATTGCAATGCAACTTTTCTGTCTCTTCCCTCACAAAATTAGTTTCTGCATTGCCTCCTTTATGTACTGACTTAGTAAAAACATTTTAGTCAGTCACATACAGTCTGTGTTATGCACAACAGTATTGTTGTATGTTTTCTTATCTCTTTAATTTGTTAAATTGAATTGGTAAAAACTTAATTCAGAAAAGTAAGGTAAATTTGTTTCACAACACAGTGTCCTGGCCACTGATGTGCTATTAATAACAAATACATTTGTGGGAATTAGGACTACTCCTAAATTGGATTTACGCTCAGGAAATTGGTCATTTGTTTTAGTAAGCTTCCAAATAATCATAGAGCAGCAATCTTAATAATACATTATATATATATATATATATATATATATATATATATATATATATATATATATATATATATATATATAAAACAGTCATATAACAGTCATATAACAATAACATGCTGGGGATTACATTGCTCAGCTGTCCTGTACGCATATGGAGCAGGACAAAGATAATTGATTACAGTATACTATTATATAGTTCGTCAGCTAACGCAGCATAGCATGCTCTACAAAACATGTTACGCAGAACACTATTGTACATACAGTAAGTATGGGGCCATTATTATAGCAAAACTATTTGCAAATGTGTGTGGAGAGTTCTGCAACAGTATCTCAATTCTTGTGTGGGTAAACAGATTTGTAAATTTGTAAAATAATCTCTAAATGCGTACTAAGATTTGTGAATGTCTACAGGAATATTCAAATGTGTATTCAGAATCTGTGTGTGCATAATCAGATTTGTAAATGTGTAGACAAATATGTAAATGCATAAAGAAATCTGCAAATGTGTACATAAATCTGTAAATGCATACATACTGTAGATAGACACCACATTGTACACCAGCTAAATATTGTATATTGTCAGTAATACTGCTATAGGCTATAAGTGACTTTATGTGGGGAGACTTCTGTAGTTTTGTACATCTTCATCCTCCCATTATTACTCCACTTCTGAAGAGGTGTTACAGCGGGTTGTAACTAGCCTGCGCTCTCCTCTCCTCTCCTCTTTCAGTCTCCACGGTGCAGCTACGCCTCTCGCCTGTCTCGGCAACAGTGGAGTAGTAATGTCAGTGTTGCGCACTGAGCACGCATTTTCTGTCACGGTGCCCAGTTATTTTAAGTGGGACATTGCTGGGCTGAAAAGACATTATACCTACGCCGCATTGGCTTCATCACCGCTGCTGGACGCTCATGAGACGAGTATGTTTTTTTAGTGTTGTGTTGTGTTTAGCAGCATATAGCCTGACTATTGAGATTAATTAACTTGAGACAAAACATTGTGACAAACACAGATTTGGAGTTTTTTTTTTACACATTTAATAATCTTATAAGGCACACAGGGATTGAGATACAGATGCACAACTCTCCACACAAATTTGCAAATAGTTTTGCTAAAAAAATGTATGTGTATGGCTTCAGGGATTTTGTTAAGAATAAGCATTTTTCATGCCATCAACGTAAAATATACTGCATGAGTGAGACGTATCATTTTAGGTGTAATTTTTTTGTTTTTATTTAATGATGCATTTTTTTTTCCTGCTGCAAGAAGACACTGTTTACCAAATGAGAATAAGTGGGAAAGACACTGCGCTATTAACTGCATTTAATAATGTATTAATTAATTAAATAGTCCACATGTTTCTGCTCATTGTAATGTCATTTCTTGGAGTATCTTCAAATGCTTAACACCCCTAAAAGGTAATAGACCATAATAATTAATAAAAGTTTTAAAATGTCATGTGTTTTCATCAAATTCTTTTATTTTTTTAAATTAAAATTAATACAAATTTACTAATAAACACAAAACATTTAGATCTAAGTTGAAACATGAACAAAATATTACTTAACATTACTTACATAAGTTATTTGAACTATCTACATTTCTTAGTTTTTGAGATATGCACATTTTTATGAGCAGAGTGTAAGGGCGTTTTGAGAGTTTAATCTGCAATAGAATGGTATCACACGGTTTTGTGGATGTATCGTGATAGCGTCATCACAAGCGTACAACGTAATGGCGTGAAAGACAGAAGCCTTAGCTTTTTGCTGCAAAAACAAGAATGAATTATCTAGTTGTTATTGTTTTTATTTTAGATTGATTTAAACAGGATCATGTAAACAATGACCTTCTGCGGCGGGAGGTCCATTCTCTAAGGGTTAATTAGGCACCTAAATCCAAGAAAGTATTGATTACAATAAAAAAAAGTATTTCCATATTTAAAATACATTCAAAGGGCATACATACAACATTCCCTTCAGTGCTCATCTAATATTTTTCCTCTAAGGATTACAAACACTTCTCTTAGTTTTCACTAACATATAGATGGATAAACAGTATGTAAGGTGCTGGCCAAACAGTCATTGTAAGCAAAATGCATCGAGCGCTGCAGGATGCAGTTGTAAGACTTGACACTGTTGCCATTACAATCACAATACCACTGCTCTTACAGTTGTTTATTGATAATAGTGTATCATCTAATACACATTTATTCTGTGGTTCCAAATTAAATTGAATACTCCTCCACTTATTAGAGTTTTTGGGGGGGGTGAGGGGTAACAGACACAGGAAGCACAACATTAGTACAGTAGCTAGGCAAAGAGCCGATGACTCAGATACATCAGTAGGGCAGACCTAATGGCTCTATTGGGGGCATTTCAATCTCCGTGCAGCTTTACAATGAAGAGACATAATTAAATCAGGGCCCTCACATAAAAATGCTGTAACTAATTAACCAATAAATTATCAGTAGCTGCTCCATAAATCATGATGTACAGATCAATTTTCATGAGCCATAGTTGAGAAAAGCTCAAATGTGCCAATATGAAAGGAAGGCTTTCTGACAAAATGAGCTTTTTAACTAAACATATAGTATATAATGAGAAAAAAAATACATTTACTTGACATATTTTTAAAGGCAGATCTACAGGTTAAGGTGTTGATGCAACACAATATTGGCGTTTTTCAACCGGTGTGACCCATAATTGGCACAAAATCAAAGTAATTTATGTGTATGAGCAATACATTAAACTTACCATCACTGATTCCTTTGGCCACCTGTGGGAACAAGTTGGAAACATATCAGTGAAGAGGGGTGCTTGTTTATTCCTTGTGTGCAGCCGCTTACAGGTGGTCAGCACACACACCTGTCAATTACAGTAAACAAATGGAGGTAACATGTATTGATGCAGCCATAACGACTGTTTATTTTCTGACAGTTTACACCACACATTTCTTTGTCTTCTACATCGTAGGTTAAAATATTTCTTTGAATAATATAGAAATATTAGAAAGTTAAATATTTTATAGATTCAATTATTAACAGCGGTGAATGGATAATTAATGAATCATTGACATCCCTGCTCAGTTATTATGCTTTGCTCTAGATATGTCTGAAGTGACATTTACTCTATCTCCAAAAAAGTCTGTGGCTTGATAATGGAATACTTAATATAAAATGAGTAATGAGTGGGCAAATAAACAAAGAATAGGGAAAGCTAATTGTGGTAGCTGCTTGTACACATTATCAGCAACACTGTAATTTACCTTCATCCGAGAAGCATTCTAAGAAATGATGAGAAATGTTGACCCTTAAAACCAGTGGAAACAGCACGCCCATTAACATGCACTTGTAGAATGTGTGAGGCCATTTATGTAATCTAGGAGTCAATAAATGAGCCTGACATTGAATGAAAAATGGATGTTAATGAGTAATCATTGATGCACAGCAGATATGAAGTCTACATGCACTCAAATGTGACAACCAATATTAGATGCTTACTTCCTACAGTTCATCCCCCTGCCCCATGCATCCATAAATAATTAATAATCGTCAATTGTGAAATGCTAAACTAGCAGATAAAGCATGTTATAGCATATGGCAAAGTGATGACCATTTGTTCTATTATGGAACACATAAAGAAAGAAATGAAAAATCACCTTAAATGTATATGACAGGAGAAAAACAGCTTGAAAGCGCTCTCAAGTAATTACCCTCCATGAATCTCCATGCACCATTGCAGAATTGCAGTGACATTAATGTTTGGTGGCAAATGAAATATCTGATAAAAGGCTGGAATGAGAAGCATGTCACTTTTTTCCCACTCTGTTACCTTTGTTGTGTTTTGTTTGTAGATGAAATGGCTTAGATCTTCTTAAAACTGACAGCCATGCTGGACAAATTATTCTTTTACATGCTTTTTGATCCACCTCCTGGCCTTACAGCCTGGCGGGCTTCAAAGTGTTGCGTAACCGAAAGAGGACATATAGTTTACAAGAAGCCCTTTCCATGCCTTCGTCAACCAGACAGGGGTCCTACTGGCAAGCAAGTATACTGTGTATATATATATATATATATATATATATATATATATATATATATATATATATATATATATATATACTAATGTTTGAAATGTTTGAAAAATTAGTTTCTTTGCAGATAATTAGTTGAGTTGATCGATACTGCCCACGTCTGTGTGTTTAGTATGGAGCTGGAGCCAGGAGGCGATTAGCTTTGCTCAGCATAAAGACTGGAAGCAGGAAATAGCTAGCCTATGACTGTCAAAGTAAAAAAATACTTTTACCAAAAACTAACGCTTACACATTATATCTATGTTTCTGAAGACAGAAAGAGGGAGAGAGACAGGCTAACTGTTTCCCTCTGCTTCTAGTCTTTATGCTAAGCTAAGTTAGCCCCCTTCTGGCTCCGTACTTAAGGCAAAGGCATTAGAGTAATATTGATCTTCTCATATAACTCTCAACGAGTGTTAAAGCACATTTCAAACTGACTAAACTAACTCACAATGTCAAACTATTCCTTTACATAATTTCTACAGACACATTAAGATGTCATAGAGCCCAATTTACTTGCAAAAGTCGATAAGGTGTAACTGCTCATCAAGAGATAATCACATTTGATAAAAAAAAAATTCTCATTACAGTTTACTTGACTCTCTTGTTGCTACAAGTCGATACAATCCATCTCAAAGTTCTGAGCCAATGTACAGAACAAATTCATCCCTTTTGGCCCATGCCTAATTCTACACCAGAAATCCTGTATCTGAGCTGAGATGTGATCTTTGGACGAATGAGCAAAAACAGGTTTTCTGCCAAGGCTGAGAGTAAAAAAATACTTATTTGATAACATTATTGTAAATGCAATTTCTTCCTGAAAAGGTGGGGAAGCATATTTACGGCAGGATACAATAAAGAAAAAGGGGACATCAATTCACTGCAGCTTTATTTTTTCTACTCAACAAGGTTTGCTGGCTGTAATTTAATCAGACATCTTGGGATGGACCAAGACAGCAGCAAATCAGAAACCGGTCAAGCATCAAGTTGAGAAAACATTTTGATGAAAGCCTATATTTTTTCTTATGTCTTAGATAAGGATGTCCCAATGCAAAGACAGTATTTGAAAAAGCAGATTATAATACATTCATGTGGATTTATCACATTAATTCAAACAGAACATCAGGTCAATTATAGCACATCTATCTTGCCTATATTTTTCTATTATTATTATTATTATTATTATTATTATTATTATCAACTTTTATATGTTCACTGGTGTATGCTAGAACAGTGTTAAATGTTCTTATGCTAGAGACATAAATTGGTTTCTATTCAGTACAGTATACTACCTGCTTGCTTGTAATCCATTGCAGTTAATCAGCAAACCACTTGTCAGACAAGTGTAATGTGGCAAATACCTTAAAGGAAAAATGTTTTTGAATGGTCAGTGCCAGTGTTTTTCCTTTCACAAAATTGGTACATTACTTTTACAGCACAGTTAAGCAACCATCACCTTAAACAAATAGATGTCATTGTGGGTTGCCAGAAGGCTTCTGTAAAAGTTTGTCATCTCTATCACAAAATGTATACATATTTGGTTCAGAAAATGTAAGAATTTGAATCATATTATCATATAACAACTCCTGGAATTCAGTGGGATCACAGATTGATGGTAACAGTTCAAACATATCTGACAGTGGAATTTCCCTTAAAGCGTTATCATTGATTATTCACATTGATTATTTTGAGACAAATGCTGGGTGATGCTTATTAAGAACATTATAGAAGCTGCGATGAATTTGGCTGCCGGGTGAGTGAGAGGCTCACCCCAATACATCTTCCTGCTCCGTTTATTCCTTGCGAATTAGCTTTTCAATTATTTATGGTAAAACGTCACCATGAAGGCGCAGCGCTTCTGGGCACATTACCCTTGTCATGTGGGGTCACTATCATTTGGTTATTTCTTGCTGGGCTCCATGTCTTCTCATCTTTTCTCTGAATAATTTCTTTCCCTTAAGGAGGGACACCATGGGCTTGGAGTAGAAGGGTGCAGCATCATCAGTGCCCTTATGCTGAAATCAGAACGACTGGTCACCAGAATGACACCTCTGCAAAGGAAGTAAAAATGACAAAGTCAGAATAACTAAGGAGCATTTTAGTCTCTTAGCTTAAGCAGCACACCCTCAATTTATGAACCATATGAATGTTTTGAGAAAGCCACTGCAGACTCGGGTTCAATACTCAGTCCAGGCTGGCACTTTTCATGACGTTTTTCTTGATGTACTATGCTATGACTTTTTTATTACTTTTTTCAACATACTATGCTGACTTTTTTCGACATGCTATACTGTGACTTTTGTATCACTTTTTTCGACATGCTATACTATAACTTTTTTCAACATGCTATACTATGAATTTTTTGTAAATTTTTCGACATGCTATACTGTGACTTTTTTCTACATGCTATATACTATGACTTTTTTATCACTTTTTACGACGTGCCATACTATAAATTTTTTCCGACATGCTATACTATGACTTTTTTCCACATGCTATACTATGACTTTTTTTTATCACTTTTTTCGTCATGCTATACTATGACTTTTTATAACTTTTTCGACATGCTATGATTTTACTGTTTTTCGACTTACTATACTAATTACTTGGTGGCGGCAATGTTAACCTCTAAGCCAGTGGGCCACTAAAGAATTTATGTTGAAAACATTAATGACATAGTACGTATGTTGAAAAAAGTGATAAAAAAGTCAAGTATAGCATGTCGAAAATAGACAGTATAGCATGTCGAAAAAAGTGATACAAAGTCATAGTATAGCATGTTGAAAAAGTGATAAAAAAGTCATAGTATAGCATGTCGAAAATAGCTGTTAAAAAGTCAAAGTGTAGTATGTCTACCCTCCATGAATCTCCATAGGCATAAGTAAAGCATGTCGACAAAAGCAATAAAAAAAGTCATAGTATAGCATGTTGAAAAAGGTCATAGCATTGTATGTCAAAAAATATGTCCAGCCTAGAATGGATATCAAACCTGGAGTAATTACTTACTGGGTGTTTGATGGCAGCAGTGATAACCTCTAAGCCAGTGTAATAAAAAAAAGTAATAAAAAAAGTCATAGTATAGCATGTCGAAAAGGGTCATAGTATAGCATGTTGAAAAAGGTTGTAGAGGCCAAAGTACAATTCATAGCAATGTGAATAAGAATTAATATTAAAAAAGTAAGTAATTTCATTTAGAAGTTCATGTAATGGTTCAAATGTTAAATAATACATAAAAGGTTAAAAGCATACTAGAATTCATGTTTTTATAGGATTTTGTACATCTTGGTAAAATAATGTACTGCCTCTTTAAGAACTGGCCAACTCCGGCTACGTTACGTTGATTCTCATTTTTGTGATTCAGAGCTTGAGAGCTGTGGAAGCGAACGGTTTGATTACCTGTTAGCTGCTAACTTCTAGCTATTTCTATTAAGAATTTCTTTTTGTTTCATTAGCAACTACAATAAGTCTATTAGTCAGCTCACATTCCCTCTTGTAAATCGGAAACCAAGGAATAAAAACCGGAGATTTCATCTTTTATTTCAACGTTTCCAAAGTGGATTTATTGGACTGTGTTGCTGGGTTGCAATGGACATCGCAAATGGGATTAGCTGCTTGGAACAATGTTAGACAGTTATTAGCGTAAGCCTTTGCATATCTCAAGATTTCAAACCTCTACAAAGGTCATAGCATTGTATGTAAAAAATATGTCCAGCCTAGACTGGATATCAAACCTGGATCAGAATCTGCAGGGATTACTTACAAGTTGCTTGTATGCAGCAGTGATAACCTCTAAACCAGTGTGCCACCAAAGAGTTTATGTTGAAAACAGTAATAGCATAGCATATTGAAAAAGGTGATAAAAAAGGCATAGTATAGCATGTTGAAAACAGTCATAGTGTAACATGTCGAAAAAAGTCATAGTATAGCATATCGAAAAAAGTCATATTATAGCATGTTGAAAAAAAGAGATACAAGAGTTATAGTATAACATGTCGAAAAAAGTGATAGTATATCATGTTGAAAAAAGTAATATTATAGCATGTTGAAAAAAGTGATAAAAAAGTCATAGTATACCATGTTGAAAAAAGTGATTAAAAAGTCATAGTATACCATGTCGAAAAAAGTGATAAAAAGTCATAGTATACCATGTCGAAAAAGCGATAAAAAGTCATAGTATAGCATGTCCAAAGATATGTACATCCTGGACTGGGTATCGTACCTCAGTCAGAATCTGCATTGATTACTCACTGGTTCGAAAAAAACGATAAAAAAAGTCGAAAAGGGTCATGGTATAGCATGTCGAGAAAGCCATAGTATAGCATGTCAAAAAAAGTGATAAAGAAGTCATTGTATAGTATGTCAAAAAAAGTCATACTATAGCATTTCGAAAAAAGCGATAAAAAAGTCATAGTATAGCATGTCAAAAAGGGTCATGGTATAGCATGTCGAGAAAGCCATAGTATAGCATGTTGAAAAAAGTCATAGCATTGTATGTCAACGAACATGTCTAGCCTGGACTGGGTATCAAACCTGGAGTAATTACTTACTGGGTGTTTGATGGCAGCAGTGATAACCTCTAAGCCAGTGTGCCACCGAAGAATTTATGTTGAAAACAGTATTAGCAAAGCATGTAGAAAAAAGTCATAGTATAGCATGTGAAAAAAAGTGATAAAAAAGTCATAGTATATATAGCACGTAGTAATAAGCCATTAAAAAGTCATGGTATAGCATGTCAAGAAAGTCATAGCATTGTATGTCAAAAAATATGTCCAGTCTGGACTGGGTATCAAACCTGGAGTGATTACTTACGGGTTGCTTGGTGGTAGTAGTGACAACCTCTAAGCCACTAAAGACTTTATGTCAAAAAAAGTCATACTATAGCATGTCGAAAAAAGCAGAATCTGCAGTGATTACTCACTTGTTTGCAGCAGTGATAACCACCTAAGCCAGCGTGCCACCAAAGAGTACGCATTGAAAACAGTAATAGCATAGTATGTCAAAAAGTCATACTATAGCATGTCGAAAAAAGTCGTAGTATAGCGTGTTGAAAAACAAGTGATAAAAAAGTCATACTATAGCATGTAGAAAAAATGCAATTAAAAAGTCTAAGTATAGTATGTCAAAAAAAGTAATAATATAGCATGTCGAAAAAAGTCATAGTATAGCGTGTTGAAAAACAAGTGATAAAAAAGTCATACTATAGCATGTAGAAAAAATGCAATTAAAAAGTCTAAGTATAGTATGTCAAGAAAGTCATAGCATTGTATGTCAAAAAATATGTCCAGTCTGGACTGGGTATCAAACCTGGAGTGATTACTTACGGGTTGCTTGGTGGTAGTAGTGACAACCTCTAAGCCAGTGTGCCACTAAAGACTTTATGTCAAAAAAAGTCATACTATAGCATGTCGAAAAAAGCAGAATCTGCAGTGATTACTCACTTCTTAGCAGCAGTGATAACCTCTAAGCCAGTGTGCCACCAAATAGTATACATTGAAAACAGTAACATCATAGCATGTTGAAAATAGCCATTAAAAAGTAAAAGTGTAGTATGTCGAAAAACGTCATACCATTGTATGTTGAAAAAAAAATGTCCAGCCTGGACTGGTATTGAAGCTGGGTCAGAATCTGCAGGGATTTTTTGCTGTCTGTTTGTTGGTAGCGTTGATATCCTCTATGCCAGTGTGCATCCGAAGAGCTTATGTTGAAGACAGTAATAGCATAGCATGCCATTCTGCTTGTTGTGCTAACCTCAGCATATGTTGCTAACACCATAAGTCTAAAAGTTGCGGAACTCACACTTGTGAGCTTTGGTTTCACAATATGTGCATCAATCTACATACAGTGTATTCTGGGTGCGGCTGTGTGCACCTGAACACACTAATAATATTTAGTATACCTCACATTTAGAGCTGTAACAATTCCGAATTCTACTGTACAATTAATTAATTGCAATCAGCAATATAACTTTTAGTCAAATTTGAAAATATGGATTCATTCATTACTTTTTCAAACAAAGTTTTGAATGAATCCCAGGATTATGTGACCCAGATAATTTAATAACACAAATACACAGTCTATGAAGTAAACCACACCACTTTATCATCATAAAACATTGCATTTTTTTCTTAAATGAACATAAAATTGACAATTAGCATCAACAGTCTTGCCCCTTAGGACAATAGCTAATGTAAGCAATTAATTGCACTTAATCAAAGAAACAGGGATTATGTAAAAGAAATTGCAAATAAATTGATGTAATAATTGCTACAGGCCTATAGTCACAGTCACAGCAAGGAGGGTAAGTAAACACATCCTCCCAGACAGTCTCGGGATTTGAATCATTGAAGCATGGACAGTGATGTTTCGAAGTTTAGAATTTTAATATTTATTGTTTCCAAATGCCACTCCAAAATATACCAACAGATGTTTATACTTTCAAACTCATGCAAGAAAATCAAAAAATAATTAAATGACCCCTCTGCACTTTTCCGGTGATGGCTGAGTGTTCCGACGCAGCCTCCAACTGAGCTCGAAGACGTAGATGTGACGTTAGCAACCTGTCTGAAAGATGTAAGTCTTCTGGTAGCTGTCCCAAGAGAAATCTCAATCATTCCCAGTCTTACAGAGACGGAGAGTGTAGGTATATGTAAGGAGATAACATAGGCACAGGCTAATTATTGCTAACTAAAATGCTAGTTAAAGGGATATGCCACCGTTTGTTGAAATAGGGCTTATCACGGTCTCCCCTAGCTGGAGATAGGTGGGCCAACGCATTTTTTGTGCATGCATTGTTTTAGTCCGGTGCAACACCGGCAACGCCGCCGCTAGTTAGCTTAGTGTAGTGAATGGAATCCTATGTTGCCGGTTAGCATGTTGTGAGTAAAAGTGAGCCAACAAAAGACAAAAAAACAACCTAATTACTTGCACTGAGAAATGCGTTGCCCACCACCTATCTACAGCTAGGGTAGACCGTGATAAGCACTATTTCAACAAACGGTGGCGTATTCCTTTAACATTAGTAATTAAACTTAAACAGTGAATGTAAGTCGAAACTGCCTGCGACCTTCTCCTGTACTATATGGTAATTCCTCTACAATGCGACAGTAAGGCCAGTTACACACTGGCTGCGTCGGGTGAGCGTGTCAGCTGCGTGGTGTGTCTGTTTATATTTCCGCCTATTTTGATGTTGTCTTTGCTGTAATCAAATTAGTATATATTTATGTTTAACATGGTATTTCATTTTATCAATGGGAAACATACATGTCCAGACAAGGCTAGCAGCAGCAGCACCGCGTCAGACACATTTCTGGTGTGTAAAGACATTGAAAAATCCACGCAGCCGCCACGCAGCTGACACGCAACAGAAACGCCACGCTCATGCCACCCAGGCAGTGTGTAACCAGCCTAAGTCGCGTGGTTATGACACAATTGTTAGCCTATTTTTACAAAAACGTCTACTACGGAGCCATAACGTGAGATACAAGGTAATGGATCATTTTATACATTGTTGTGTTTCTTTAGAAATAAACAATGGACAAATAGAGTCTTTAAACGCTTCAGATGTAAAGTTATTCGCTGTCAAAGTGGCACCAAAATGAATGGCAGTCCATGGAATGCTAACGGGAGGTGATGGCTTGGTAGCATCAAAATGGCGCCATAGGAGCTACGTGTTACAGGGAGAGGCTTACCCCCTTGGACAGCCCCCGACGTCCAGTAAGCGCTCTCAGTGTGGAACATCAATACACTGCGTCATCTCTCTGAGCAGCCAGCTTAAAAAAAATTGGCTATTGGTCATTGGCTATCAACACATCAATCATGGTAGTTGTAGCCAATCACATTCCCTTTCCAATGGTATATAGCATGATAGGAACATCTAATGGGAGCCAATCCAAATGAATGTGCAACAGAGTCCCGCCTCCCAGAGCCATCAGGCACATACATGTAATTTATGAGAAAAAATATGTTCAACAGTGTTTGAATAAATGTAAAAAGATTTTCTAAGTAATTTTAAGTATTTAGTATGCTTTTTCTAATAGCATAGAAGTGAGTAAAAGCATTTAGCAAATTTTGGTCACTTGGAGAGGTTTTGGCACACCAGTGACACTTGTAATACCAAATACTGAAAACTCCCTAGCTCCCATTAGGGTTGGACTAGAGTTCTGAAACTTTATAGAGGTCTTGTTGATAATGTGTAGAAGGTAGGTGTTGTGTTCGGCATATTGTGGCACAAAGTATGTTTTAGTTTTTTCTCTTTCAAAAATTACATTTTTTTTAGACAGGACCAAAATAACTACTTTGAACCATGGTTGAACTGCTGTAGTGTTGAAAAGCACTACTTTACGTCTTTTTGCTCTGTGAACTTTTACTTCAGTTTTGAAGGACAGAAACCCGACACCATTGAAAGAAAGTTGATGTGCCGTACTCCATTAGACCTAAGACTATAACTGATCAGCAAGAGTGAAGGACATGAGACTCATTATGATGCAAAACCAGTTTGAAAGAATTAAATTTAAGGTATCATAAAACCTTTCACTGAGTCTGTCCCTTATCGCTCTCGAAGGAACTCTTATTTTCCTCCATCCATCTCAGAAATGCTGCCATTTTGAAGAAATCAAAACTTAAATGAGAATGTTTTGGAGCAACAGGATTAAAGTCAAATTAAAGCTGCAAGCAGCCTTGGAGGGCACATTATAAGTTTCATGTAAATTGGATGATGTTTGTCATATAAGGCTGATTTCCTGTTGTGAGCGGGGGGCGCTATGACCAAAAGTCAATGTTGGCCTATAAATGTCCTCAGCAGGGCATGAAGTTAACTTTTTTGACCATCAGCCACTTTGGCAGGTGGATTTTTAAATCCATCTGCCAAAGTGACTTTTTACCAGCCATTTTTTTTTTTTTGCCTCATAAAAGTTGAAAAACAGTGTTTCTATGATCCTATCCTGTCCTATTCATGGTAGCCTACTCATGGACATTGCGCCGTCATCACCTGCTTTGGATAGTTCTTAAAAATAAAAAAATAAATAAAAAGGAAACTTGTTTTGGGGAGAATAATAATTAGTACTATTAATTAATTACTCTGGGCTGAGATTTTCTAGGAACCTTACCAAAAAGGCTCAGGATAATGATGTTGGTATAATATCAAAATGGCTGGTGGATTTAAGACACAAAATAATAATTTATTGAATGAATCAAATATGAACATATCCGTCAGTGGTTTGTTGAACTTTACATTGTTAGTTAATTTCCTAACCTGGGCTGGGACTCACATTCATACGGTTTCATATTGGACTTTAATTTATCATTGCACTTACAATAAAGTAGCTGTCCTCAATTTAGGTCATCCTGTAGGTCTCATCTGCGTTTTTTCCTGCATCCACCATGTGTGATTGTGTGTTTGTGTGTGTGTGCGTGTGTGTGATTGTGTGTGTTTGTGTGTGTGTGTGATTGTGTGTGTTTGTGTGTGTGTGCGCGTCAGTCGCGGGAGAAACGGACCAACAGGCAACAGCAACTTTCAGAGACTTAAGAGTGAAAAATCGTTACAGCGTACATTGATGTTACAATTTTGGCAGGACAGTCTGAAAAGTCTTTCGCTGTACGTTTTGTTGGTAAATGTGAGATTTTCGAGTCACACACGTCTTATCTTCATAACATAAACAAGGAAATGAATTTGACCCGTTCTCCCTCCCACTTGGTCAGTGGCTGCGCGATAAGGAGCCCCGGCTGTCAATCAATGTCTTCCAGTGATGTGGGCCCCTGATTGGACCAGGCCCGTAAGCACCCGCGTACCCTGCTTAACGATAGTTACGCATCTGAATCACTCAATTCTCATTGGCTACCCACCGAAGTGGCAGGTAGATTGACAGTGTTACCCGCCAATTGCAAAATTCACCCTCATTTGGCGGGTGGGCGGGTGTTAATTTCATGCCCTGGTCCTCAGGCCTGGACCCTTGTGAATCGTGAGAAATTTCGGCCAAATTGGACAATGTACACTAAAAATACAACAACTTCTTTGTTCATTGATAAATTCTCAAAATGGCCGCCACACCACACCCACGCTATTAGACGAAAAGTTTTTCTTTTAATAACTTTTCATCAAGGTGTGAGATGGTACAGACCAAATTTGAAGTCCATCGGATGAAATCTCTAGGGAGGAGTTTGTGAGTTTCGACACACATGAAGACCAGACAGCGAGCTGCGGTGTAGACAGAGCGAGACTACGTCACCTTTGCAACTTGTTCAAGTCACATTAAGTCAGGGCAGTGTTGAAGAAGTAATCAGATATTCATATTATTACCACGCTCTAAAAAATAAAAGTCCTGCATGTAAAATGTTACTTAAGTAAAGGTATGTAAGTATCATCTGGAAAATGTACTTAATGTATTAACAGTAAAAGTACTCAATGCAGAAAAATCCTCACATTTACGAAATTGCAAACAATCAAAACTGTTTTGTCAAACACGACCAGTCGAACAACGAACGCTGTGTAACCAGTAACATAGCTCAAGCACGGCGTTCGTTGTTTTCCCAAGATGGCGCCTGCCTGCCACCACCGTTATTGGTTCAAATGAGAATGGTACCCTACCCTAGTAGTATCACACTAGTAGTATCACACTTTGCCAGCTGGGGTAATTTCTTAAGTTTTAAAGTGATTAATTCAAATTGTCAGCAGGCTTCCTCAGAATTTTCCATAACAATTCCACCATCTTTGCTGTAGAGTCCTCACTGATGCAGAGCACGGACACTTTACAGATCTAAGCTTTAAAGTTTGCACCAGCATGGCAGAATTCATTGATTTCACCCAGCTTAAGTGTATCATTGTTTGTGCCAAATACATAATTGCCAGGCAACAAGCTTTCCTCTGGACAGTAATTGGGTTATTAATATTTATGTGCTTAGTTATGTCTTTTCCATTTATTGCTTAGCAACAGAATTCCCATCAGGATTTAATAACTGGATCAATAAGCTAAAGCCTTGAAAAGAGTTTTGTTGTTAATTTTTAGTAAGGCCATTCTCTACGTAAAGAGCTGAGAAACAGGTCAAAAATAAATGATCCAATTCAAATTAACACTGAAGTCATTGTGAACATCACATTGAGCCATTTTATCAATAGTGCAGGAATTACTCGATTTTCAAATTAAGGTAAAACCTCTACACTTTTTCACCCATCTCATAAATTTTCTGACATATCTTTTCTTTAAGTATCTTCAGAGTCTTTTTAAACATACTCTTATATAGGTTACTTGATAGAATGATAAATGAGAAAGAGGTGCACCAAGGGACATGAGCGTTGGGGAGGGAGGATCTTGGGAAGCAGTGGGAGTCCCAAAGCAATGTTCGCCTTGGGCTTAGCCCAACTTGCCTCCCCAAGGAAATGTGCGACTAATATAGTCTCCTAGTTTGAAAATAATTGTTATCTCAAGGTTCAGCTCACACAGGCCATGTGCTGTACTTTGTTGCGGAACACACAATACTTAATTGGCGTGGTCTTGAACAGTGACATCAGTTTTCCCTGTCACAACTTTTTTTGCAGATATTGTATATCCTGTGACTCTTTTCTTATTTTATTTTAGAAGGTAAAAATGCAGTATGTTATCTCACAAACCAAAAACTAAAAATAAAGTCACATTTTTTCTCTTTGTCCCACTTTTCTTTCCTGTCTCTTTTATGACCCTTTTCTCATCTGATCCATTATCCCTCCTTCACTCTATTTTTCACTGTCTCTCTGTATCTTTCCCTGACCCCTCTTATTTCTCTCTCATTCTCCCAGAGGCTGGTCATTGCACACTTCATTAAAGCAATGCTTAACAACACTGTTTCACTCACTCTTTGCTGTAGCCATGCTTGTGTGTAAGTGCATATGTGCACACTGTGGAAAGCCAAGCTGGTTCTGCACCTATTGAGATGGCCAAGACTGAAAGAGAGTCCCCCGAGGTGCATTGCATATGCCAGTCCCATTCAGAATAGGACCTGAATGTGGCTGCCCAGGAACGTGCTCCAATTTTAGACTCACCGGAGTAAGTCTGGAGGATTGGAGAGGAGACGAATGTGGTGGTTTTATAATTTTTGAAGCTTGTCCCTTGTCATGTTAGAAAATATGGTACAGTGATATAATGGACAGGATGGAAAAATATGTCTCAATATATTTTCAGTTCAGTTTATTATATGTGAAGACAGCTCCTTTAAATGCTTCTACAACTGCTGATAGTGGTAGGTGTAGTGACAAATTGGTCATTTATTATTAGTCAGTTATTTATTTATAAATGATCAGTGACAAGTTTTACTTGTCAAAATTGATCTGCAAGCTGCAATTTAATATCAAAGATGAATTAAGCCAAAGCATATAGTTGTATCACTCTGAAAAGCAGTTTGAAGAGAGATTGTGATTTGCAGATTAAATTGGCTTGAAACAAGTCATTACATTGAGACCCCGTGGACAATTGATCAAAGAAATAAAAGGGAGACACAAGTAGTTTATTATTAAACATTGGTCTCTGCTGATTGAAAAGTATATACAGCTTACAGTAAAATCATATCTAAAATTGTACCTTTGATCCTCTTGATCTGAATAACTGCTTTGGACTGGTGGAAAGTAACAGTATATTGTCTTGACTATTGTACTTTAATACAATTTTCAGGTAGTTGTACTGTAAGTATTTCCATTGTATGCTACGATATAATTCTACTCCCAACTGACAATTTTAGTTACTAGTTACTTTTCATATTAAGATCTCACAAAAAAAGCAGTGTCTAGTCGGGGCCGCTTGTCATTTTTTTCATTGAGTTGTAAGCAGTTCCACCAAAGAGAGATTTCCACTCAAAACTTTTGGATGCTTTCATTCAAATAACTGTTTGAGGCCCAAAGAAGTAAAATATTATTATTATTATTATTATTATTATTATTATTATTATTATTATTATTATTATTATTATTATTTCACAAAAAAGAAAAGATAAGAGTCTGAAAAAAATAAAATATAGACTTTGATCCTCCTTTTTCCTACCCTATTTATAATTTCATGACCCCCCAGATTTATCCTGTGACCCTTTGAAGGGGTCAACCCCTTGGTTGGGAACCACAAGGAAAGAAATACCCAACTGTATAAAGTAGATAAACTAGCTCCAACTCAACCAGCTATAACATTGAAATGCTACTTACACATTGTGGCATCAGTATTAACAATCAAATATGAAATAGTTCTGACTCACTTGGGGCATTTTTTCAGGCAGAACAATTACGTTTATGTAACACACTTTAAGAATATTTAGCTGATAGTACGTTTACTACCTAAGTAGGATTTTGAATACAGGATGTTTACTTTCAAGGAAGTATATTTACATTGTTGTATTGGTAATTTTACTTCAGTGAAAGATCTGAGCACTTCCTCCACCAATGCTTTAAGATGTTGCATATAAGGTGTTTAACAAACTTTAAATATTCATGACAAGCTGGCAAGAGCAAAGAGCACGTTCATTTTCTCCCACTGTATGAATACATCCAGTAGGTTCCTGTACTTACTGTAATGAAATATTAGGGGCATTGTAAGTAAAGACGCCGTGGCTTACCATGTATTATGCCTGCAGTTGATGACCTAATCAAATAAGAGACTATTGTTATACTATTATATTTGAAGAGACTATTTCTGTGAATTGTGCTCCCTGAGTGAGTTTGGGCAGTTTAGGGTAGGTTTTGGGTAGCAACGAAATGACTAAGTAAGATTAGAAAAAAGATTGTGGTTTGGATTAAAACACCGGTCATGTTAAGTAGTACTCCTGGGACACAAACACGCGTTTCCTTTGTGAAAGTCTTTTGTTTTCCCCTTCACTTTGTTTGGGACACGAACTCTCCTCACCCGCTTGAAAGCCATGTGTAAACTTACTACACAGGTAACAATTACTCATTCAAAAAAATAAACCAATTAATACTAATGTATTTATTAAAGGAACACGCAAACTTATTGGGAATTTAGCTTATTCACCGTAACCCCCAGAGTTAGACAAGTCCATACATACCCTTCTCATCTCCGTGCGTGCTGTAATGCTGTCTGACGGCTCCAGCGGCATCAGGCCAGCACAGAACATGCAGGTGAATGGTTCCAGCAATCCTACTGCTCCGAATAAGTGACAAAATAACGCCAACATATTCCTATTAACACGTTGTGATTTATATAGTCACAGCGTGTACAAAAAACAACGTAACATGAGATACAGCCGTCTTCTAACTGTAAACAAACCGGGAACTATATTCTCAGGCGGAAGAATATAGTACTTGGGCGGAGTGATATGCTCGCAGCAAGCCTGTCTGAGAATATAGTTCCCGGTTTGTTTACTGTTAGAAGATGGCTGTGTCTCATGTTACGTTGTTTTTTTGTACACGCTGTGACTATACAAATCACAACATGTAAATAGGAACCAGTTGGCGTTATTTTGTCACTTTTGTCACAATTTGGAGCAGTAGGCTAGTTGGAACCAGTTACCTGCAGGATCTGTGATGGGCTAAGCTAATGCTGGAACCGTCAGGCAGCGTTACAGCACGCACGGAGATGAGAAGGGTATGTATCAACTTGTCTTACTCTGGAGGTTACGGTGAATAAGCTTAATTCCCAATAAGTCGGCGTGTTCCTTTAACAATTACATACTATAAAATGTATTCTCATCCATATAAAAGTGGCAAATAATGAAGAGGAGGGAAGACTTGAAGTTTTGAATCTAGTATGGAGGAAAACATATAACTTTGGTACTATATATTGATGGCCTCAAATACTTGTATCATTACCAGTACACAAATAAAGTGTAAAGATTTTGGTTCGGCTCAAAAAAATGCAACATCCAATCCAGAACTTGAAAGAGCACACAGCTGAAGACACGTCATTTCAGAATAAACCACTGTATATTTTTTTCTCAAATTGGCTGAGCTGCCAATTTTATTAACTGTCAAAATAAATATACAGGCAGGATAAACGGGAGGTGGCACTTTGCATTTAAACGAGTTATTGATCTTCTGAGAAAGCTGCTTCAAATTTGTTACCTTGATAAGGTGGGATAGCTGTAGGAGCGTGAAAACCTTCGTGGGGTAATACAGCATAAGTGCATTGAAGCAATGCTTTCTCTTGTTTTCTCAAGTTAACAGTTGATTGAACAAGACATCAGAAGCAGTACATTGATTTAACATATCCTCTGTGGTTCCAATATCGTCTGAAACATAACTTTGATGAAGCTCTGTTGTGGTGATTTCATCGACAGCTTCCTATAGCTTTTTGCCGACTTCACTATCCGGCTATTAGGTTTAAATTGTTATACAAAATAATTACAGTTTGGCAGTAAGACTATTGTAAAGCTTAAGTAAAGACTTACCACTTTTTTATAAATACATTGTGTCCCTAATAAAGATGAGATTTAAACAACAACAATTTCCCTGAACATACTAACAGAAATTAAAACTTTAAGAATTCACTGTATTCTACCCTGCTGCAATCTAACAACTCTGGAATTCTGTAAATGTGATGTAGGACATTTATATTTATGAAACAATTAGTAGTCCTGAATGGGAAAAAAATAATACAATGTTCATTTGGGCTATGTATGAAGAAGAAATGGAAAGTAACATAGGTTATTTTTTAATACTTTACGCACTTACGCACTTACTAAAATAGTAATAAAAAGATAAATTGATAATGAAAATAATTTAGCACTTTGTAAATGTGCGGTGCACTTACTCTGCTTTTCTAGTTCAATCTACAGTATTTTCACCAGTTTTTTAACCACATGTAGACACACTGGATTAGAACATTACTGGTAGTTTTAAATATAAATAGTTGTCTATTTGTGCCATAAACTTGTAAAATACACATCACATTGCTTAGACCAATAACAGTAGCAACTATGCTTTAATTCCATAGTGATTTCCCCCCCCTTGATTGTTGGTTTATTTTTATTAAATCACCTTGCAACCATTATACATACTGTACATACACTCACCTAAAGGATTGTTAGGAACACCTGTCAAATTTCACATTAATGAAATTATATAATCAACCAATCAAACGGCAGCAGCTTCAATGCATTTAGGGGTGTGGTCCTGGTCAAGACAATCTCCTGAACTCCTAACTGAATATCAGAATGGGAAAGAAAGGTGATCTAAGCAACTTTGAGCGTGGCATGGTTGTTGGTGCCAGACGGGCTGATCTGAGTATTTCACAATCTGCTCAGTTACTGGGATTTTCACACACAACCATTTCTAGGGTTTACAAAGAATAGTCTGAAAAAGGAAAAACATCCAGTATGCTGCAGTGATGGGGGCGAAATGCCTTGTTGATGCTAGAGGTCAGAGGAGAATGGGCCGACTGATTCCAGCTGATAGAAGATCAACTTTGACTCAAATAACCACTCGTTACAACTGAGGTATGCAACAAAGCATTTGTGAAGCCACAACACGAACAACCTTGAGGTGGATGGGCTACACCAGCAGAAGACCCCACCCGGTACCACTCCTCTCCACTAAAAATAGGAAAATGAGGCTACAATTTGCACAAGCTCACCAAAATTGGACAGTTAAAGACTGGAAAAATGTTGCCTGATCTGATGAGTCTCGATTTCTGTTGAGACATTCAAATGGTAGAGTCAGAATTTGGCGCAAACAGAATGAGAACATGGATCTGTCATGCCTTGTTACCACTGGGCAGGCTGGTGGTGGTGGTGTAATGGTGTGGGGGATGTTTTCTTGGCACACTTTAGGCCCCTTAGTACCAATTGGGCATTGTTTAAATGCCACAGCCTACCTGAGCATTGTTTCTGACCATGTCCATCCTTTTATGACCACCATGTACCCATCCTCTGATGGCTACTTCCAGCAGGATAATGCACCATGTCACAAAGCTTGAATCATTTCAAATTGGTTTCTTGAACATGACAATGAGTTCACTGTACTAAAATGGCTCCCACAGTCACCAGATCTCAACCCAATAGAACATCTTTGGGATGTGGTGGAACGGGAGCTTCATGCCCTGGATTTGCATCCCACAAATCTCCATCAACTGCAAGATGCTATCCTATCAATATGGGCAAACATTTCTAAAGAATGCTTCCAGCACCTTGTTGAATCAATGCCACAAAGAATTAAGGCAGTCGTGAAGGTGAAAGGGGGTCAAACACGGTATTAGTAGGGTGTTCCTAATAATCCTTTAGGTGAGTGTATACAGCCTTATATACTGCCATTATATAGATGACTAACAAAAATGGACCCTCTGATTTTCCTTATGCAGTATGGTTTACGATACACTATATTACATCCATAAGTGCTTTTATTTCCTCAATTCCCCACATGCTGAAATTGCCTGAACACATTTTCCTCATGCCCCTGCACTCAAGAACAGCTGGAAAGATCTTATCAGGTATTCTCATATATTTGCATAATTGTTAATATACCTCACAGCGTTGCATTAAAATTTAAATTTCCAACCACAAACAGTGAGCAGAGGGGAGCACTATGATCAACAGACAAATGCAGGCAGAGGGAAAATGGATACAATTTGCATAGTAGTGAAGTGACATCAAGGAAGGCTGCAAGGCATTGTTGGTCCACAAAGTATTCTTTTTATATGAGACCAAGTCACATCCACCAGTTAGTGTAGGTTAGCACATGAGGCAGGTATGTGTGCTAACGGGCTATTTTAACACAGGAGTCAAGCACAAATTAGCTCCTCCACATCAGCATGAATAAATTGTCGAGGGGTGAATGGCTGGGAGTAACACCCCAAGCATAGCATGCAGGTCATCCATGTATGCACTTTCTTGCTTCTCTGTTGCTGTGGAACAATATTCCATTTCACTGTCAAACCATTTTTTTCTCAGTGTCCCTGGTAATAACAAATAGTCCTTTTTTCCGAGCAAGGCAACATATCTCGCTTTTTTGAGAAGACTTTCCAAGGACTTCAATTTTCAGTCCCTTCAGGAGATAAAAATGTCCGTCATTTGTACAGCAAAAGGGTCTATGGTTATTATAGCTTTCATATGCAACCCTGCTTTTCATCACAATGCTACTATATTGAACATTAATATAATTTTAGTCTATTAAGCTGTGAAGCATGCTGTTGTGCACATGGGAGGATGTTTGTATGTGTGTGCGTGAATGTAAATAGAAGCATATTCATAAAGTCTAATCTGATGGCTGCAGTTTAGCCCAATGGTTGGTTGTTGGTCTGTGGGTTATCTGATAAATGCTGGTATCTACCTATCTGTCTACAGTTCCTTAGCAATTAGAAGCCAATTAAGACAGATGCAAAAAAAATTATATGTTTTTTATATTCTGTGATGCTCATAGATCTATAAAGCTATATTACCATATTGGAATTATGATCGGTATTACTCTATTGATGTTTTAAAGTGGTTATAATTTATATTTTTAGGAACAATGTATGAAATGACAATGTGAAAGGGGTTGCCTTTCTGCATGTCCCCTCAGCTTCGCAGAGTGAATTTCAGCTCATTGTTTAGCTGTCGGACTCGGATCCATAATTTTTGGACGAGGCAGGCAAGCTTTTTTGTTTAAGAGAAGAAAATGCAAAGCAGGGGATGCATATTTGATCATTTATCAGAATCTGATCATTTATATTTTATATATATGTCTTCTATATTGTTTATAACAGATTATCAGTATGTCTCCGAGGTAGGGTTGGGTATCGTTTTTTTTTTTTTTTTTTCAATTCCGGTGCTAAATCGATACTTTTAAAACGGTGCCGGTGCCTAAACGGTGCCTGAACCGGTACTTTTCAATAAAGTAAAAAAAAGTGTAGTAAACAACAGTCAGTGACTTGTTTATTGCTAAGGCCATGGTCAAAATTAAAGATTTAATAATAACGTAATAACTATAACAATAACTTATTTCACCAGTAAATTGCTGTTGAACCCCAGATGGGAAAAGGGTATTTTACAATTACTGTCAATGCACCACGAGGCTACCAGTTTTAAGTGAATCTGTGTTGTTTAATTCCGACAATGGCAGCTGCAAGTGAACGCACCGTCTGTGTTGTTTAATTCCGACAACGGCAGCTGCAAGTGAACGCACCATCTGTGTTGTTTAATTCCGACCATATAAACATACTGTATATCTATGAATTGCGACAACGGCAGCTGCTGCGCTGCAGAGCAGACTGTTACATCCCGCTGTTGAAGTCCTCCACAGTGAAATACAGTCACACTTTACACTGTTTAACGTTAGCTGTCAGCATTTTAACCGTGATTAATCCAGCTGCTAGCTAAAGGTAGGCTAACGTTACATGCTGTCAGGTGTAGTGTAAAGTCAGGCACCGAAATGAGGCACCGAAACGTTCGTTCTTATTCGGTCTCGTTACTACCGTTTACGTCGGCACCAATTCCCTATTGGCACCGAGTTTTGGTACCCAACCCTACTCGCCAAAATAATCACTCCAGAATGTGAGCCGTGGTGACCTCCTTTCTGACTTAACTTTCACCCAGTGGAACCAATCACCATATCTGTTTATTATCAGATATCAGAGGAAGTTGAATGGACTCTGTTTCTCAGCAAAGACAGTAAGGGTTCTGTTAGGATAATTATTTATCAAAGAATGGACAAAATCACTGGAGTTCTCTCAAAGTTTGTTTACTTGCAGCAAGTAAAGTCAGTTTACAGCACTTCAGCATAAGTACAGAAAATGACTGCAGATTGTTCACAACAGTGTCTTTTCAAAGGAGTTGGGAGTCAAGTTAGTTATTCGGTTCATGCAATCAGTAGCTTTCTTCTTATCTCTGGTCAGGCCCGGTATCTCCTCCACATTATGTGTTCTGCCCTCAGGGATACATCCTGTGCTCTTTGCAAGGTCACTCAGCTTTCATGATTAACACATGAAAGACAGAAATACTAAAACAGCAGTTCGGATGCAAATGGTTTAACAAACTGAAGCTAGCACAATTTTTAAGGTTCAATTCCAAAAATGGGTTTTTACCTTTTTTAATTCCTCTAGGATACGCTCTAACTTTATGATTGGATTCAAACTCTCACTGCTAATCCAAGTCGTCACATGTTGGACTTTGAATATACTGATGCTCTGTCTTAAGCAAGTAAGGTTTGTCCTAATTATATAATGAATATTATGTTATTATGAATTGTAATATTCAAAACTCTTTCTTGTCATTTAATCCATATTAAGTATGCTTAAAAAGTGTATCATCCGAAATTGTTAGTTTTGTGGATTTAACGATATTTTAGAGGTTTAAATCTGTGTTGCTGTTTATTAATAAGATGCAAATATCTGTATTAAATGATGAATTTAATATTCATTTATAATTATTTACACTGTTAATCAAGTATACATTTATTGATGGGGAAATATGTTATTTTGCCATACAAGATTAAGTTTTAACAGTGTTCAGTTACTCAATAGTCTTCCACCCTCCCTTGGGAAAGCCCATCAGAAGCTGTCAGTTAAATTGATCAACTCTTCCATTGATCAGCGCAGATCAGCTCACTGAAAAGATACACACGCTGCCACACGTTCTGGGGCGGCATTACCCCTTTTCCTTCTTGCTCGCTTATTCGGTATTTTATGATGAATGTTGCTGTTTTGATCTAAACTTTCTTTAAATGCTGCTGCTTCCAAGACCAACATTTGAGGCTGTGGTTCATAATTGTCATAGGGTGGAACCTAGGTCTGATCTGTTGAACAAAGTAACATTATTTACACAATAACTCTTTAGATGAGTATTCCAGAACAATAACTCTGTTGAACATAGCATGATTAGATTGAAAAGCAGTCCTCAGTTACTGTATTTGTCTCCAACGTATCCTTATGTCATGTGATATGCTACTTCAGGACACAACAAACAAGAGCTACTGGGACCACTACGTCAGACACGTGTATTAGTGATGTAAATAATAGTGTATTAAAAATGTGATATTCTCAAATGACAAATCTTATATTTATCATGATAATATTGTTATTAAACAGATTTATATATCTTACTGAGTATATATTTAATTGTGACAAGAAAAAAATGTGATGTTCCTCACAATGAACGAAAATATTTCTCATATGACCGTTGTGATTGTCAATTCTGTATTCGTCCTTAATGATTTCTATCTTACTGCTAGTGCATTTACTTTGAGAAATATCTGTTGATAATAATGAGAAACCATATCCCTCTGAGCAATGACATAATAAGTCATTTAGAGCATTACGTAAAACTGATGTTGTACTCCCCAAATAAACACTTATCACATGGTACAAAAAATGGATACAATTTGATGGTATGTGACTTTGGAAGCACATGTTGCTGCTGTCACAAACCGGCTTAGGAAATATGACAAAGAGGCAGTCAAACACAAGGTTATAAATATATACTGTAAACTAGATTAACTCAAGTTAACAATGGAGTGTGTAGATCAGTAATACAAACCATGCATGGATGTGTGTCAAGTGTGCTGTGGAGGTGTTAAAAGGGGCACAGCCAACAATTTGGGTGGATGTCTGCTGTAGCAAGGGAGAGAGAAAATGAACTAATGGCTCAGCTTTTATTATCCTAAAGACTCTAATCAACTCATGACCCTCCCATGTCAGCCAACTGCCTGATGAGGTTGACCAGGACATCATCCATGATGGATGGAAGTGGGAGCGGCGTCACACTGCAGACATGGCAGAACTAGTTTTTATGAGACCAAGAGATGTTGCGCACTAACCATACATCCTGTATGAATATGAGGGTGCAACTTGCTGAATTAAACATTGGGTCATGGATGGCATAAAGGTAAAGAGGTTACTAAGTGCTGCATCCATCTATATATGGGTACAACTCTGCAAAAGAAATGTCTTGAATAAGATTCCCAAAAGCAAAAGATTTGTTATTACTAGCCCCTTAATATAGTACTAAACAGAATACATTACAAATGCAAATGGAGTCGAGGACAACCTACCATACACGAAAGAAGCACTGCAATGCAAAAGACAGTTGTGATGGATTATTGAGGTCAACTGTTAATGCTAAGCTTTTCATACTCGGGTTAATGTTGGACTTGCATTAAAAAGCAGTATGAGGCTTGCATTTCATTGGCCTGATGGGAAGTTGTTGTGAAGTTGTTTCCAACAGAGCTCTCAGAACTCCTGTTTGCTGTCTCTGTAATGTCAGGGCTGAGTGTAATATTATGCTACATATAGATGGCAAGCTTACAGTAATAACAATAACATCCAGGTTATATTAGTAATTATAAATTAATTATTACAATTACGCATTGTAAACGACCTTGGGTGTCCTGAAAGGCGCCCTAAAATAAAATGTATTTTTATAACTATTATCCTTTATAACCTTCAGTTTCAAGTTCCAAGAATTGTTTTTATGATCAGTTTATCTATTAACTCTTTTTTGATTTCTTTTTTTTACTTTCAGTCTGTAAAATGTCAGAAAATATAGACCCATCACAATTCCCCTTGTCCTAGGTGACGTATTTAACTTGCTTGTTTTGGCCAGCCATAAGTCCAACAACAAAACATGTTTAAATTACAAAAATACAAAGCAATTGCTTTTCTGTCAATCAACGAATCAACTAAATGGCATTTTAAACATTAACAAGAGTCACATTGAAGACAAAAAGACAATGTGTTTGCACATAAATACATGAAAAAATAAAAGTATCTGTTCATTTTTCAGTCTGATGTACTGGGGAAAAAAAGAGAGTGTCAGATTCTGGAGACCTCATCCATGATTTGTCTGTCAAGAAAATGTTGCAAAGAATTGCATAACCCTCAGCAGGCAGTTGAGCAAATATTTGAATTAGATTCATGCATAAAAGCCTTGAAACAGACAACATTTACTGAGTTGGTTGTTCCTGAATGAATAAAAGAAGAAACATTTATGTAACAGTAGCTTAGACACAGATATATGTTTTGAATTGGTCGAGGTCTGAAGAGCAGGGTTTCATTTAAACCAAAGAAGGGAGAGGCTAAGATTCAGCGGGTGCACAATAGTCTCTGCACTCTGCTCCTCAGCTTCCGGCACACATTATACTGAATATTATATAAATCTGCACACAATTCACTTTTTTTCCTTCATATCTGACATGTAAATCAATTCATGTTAATTAAAGAATAGTCATTTGTTTAATGTGAACTGATCCTTTAAGACAACATTGTTTATATCACCATACATTTGCTTGTGATTGTGTTTTTACTTTATGTAAAGCATAAAGACTTCCTTCTGGTAGTCACATTCAATTTCACAAGATACAAAGTTGAGGCACGCTAAGTTTGAATAAGTCCCATAGTGCAGAAAATAAGTATTAAGCTCATTGCACGCATCAGCGTTATTAACATGTTGCAGCACACACAAAACCTGATTAATTATGAAATCTTTATCTATACGTCAAAATGCTGTCAGTCAGATGGAGGCAGTATACATTACGCAGATTGGACATTGCCTTTCAAATAAAATTATGTGACATGGTGAAGTCAGCCAATGTGATATCTATTGACATTTCCATTTAGAGGAGAGAAAATTGTAGGTTTGTCGCTTTGTGCCACTGTTCTTGGGGTTGCAGGATGATTTCCTTTGAGAGATTTTTGTCTTACTTTTAATAAACTTAAAAATGGTTCAGATAAAGTGAGATGGTGCTTTCAACAGCAGACAGTATTTTTCCATCCCTATTTCCTTAAGAACTGGGATAGGGATTCATGAACCAACAAAAAATAGTAAATTGTAAATCCAGGGGTCATTTTAAAAAGGTTAATCTAATTTGTAATCTGGTAGTATGTGCTATTAAAATGAATACCCTTATTCATTTTCAAAAAGCTGAGGTAAAGGAATTACAGGAGGGATCAATGGCCTTGGCAGCAGACGGCCCTGATGAAGGGAAGAGTTGCATTGTTACTTTCAGAGCCAAGTGCCTCATTATCTTTCCCAGAGACACATCCAAATATAATTATACGTTTCCAGGTGAAGGGGCCCAGGAGCTCACTGGTTGCCGAGGAAATTACAACAGTTTAATTTGAGCAATCTCAGGTCATATGACTAAGTGATTGGCGAGTGAGTCCAGTGGTGCTGTTATATGGACAAGCTAAAAGACATACACCATAGCCCTGTGGTCAAAATTATGCTAAAAAATAGTAAACGCGTGATGACTTTGTCCCACCTATAGAAAACAATGATTCATATAAAACAATACACCTAACAATACATGGTTTCACACAGTTTTAGACGTATCCAAAATGATCTCCAAAGTACTTGTAACACATACATGTAAGATTTTTGTAAAATTAAATAACAAAACATGTAAACATTACACTCAACAGCCACGTGAAAAACAGAAAAAGACCCCCGTCCATGTTTGCCTTTGTCATTATGTTATTACAATCAGTTCTCCAAAACCCAGAAAATGATACATTAGCAACTGAAATCTTTGCTATTACTGAGATGGACGGACTAAAGTTGCTCCACTTTTTTATTAATGTGGGACTGGCTTATGGTTATGTGTCACACTTGCGTTTTCAGACCCCAGCTGGATGTATTCCATGGTGTTGGCCGTGAATAGAAGCAGGAGGAAGTACAAAATAATTAAAAAAAGCTTTTCAAGGCTTTTCAAACTATCCCACAGTGAAAACCATAAGTCCTACCGTTCATTATAATGGACTAGAACACATTTTTAACGCCCTTAATTGCCATTTAAATGAATACCATGTCTATTTGAAATATAGCCTCAATTCATGTAAAATCACTTGCATATTAAGGTACAATTACCTGCACAGAAAGTGCACAAATTCAATGAAAAGCTATCACACAGTCTCTTTGTTTAGGGAGATGCTGAGCGTAGCAATACTTTTCTTTACCTGTTATATCTCAGTATTCGCTTGAGGCCTCGCTTGAGTTAGATTAAAAGATTACTTACAAGAGTTCTCAAGTGGAGTGTGGGACTTCGTACAAAGCAGAATAAGGTGACATAAGTATTATAATGCTCATTATAGGTAATTTAGGTGTTATTAAACCAAAGGACATTTTTAAACTACATGGAGACCTCACAAATGGTTTTTATTGCTGTCTTGCATTTTATGGAATTAATGGGTTCTGACCCTCTGAGTCATCTGTAATTTGCACAACTTTATCTCCTCCTTCTTATTATAGTATACAGCACAACACATCCATAACAATGCAAATACATTTATTAAAGTCCTTATCAGAGGAATCAAACAATGGATTAAACTCCTAAGCCCCAATAGTGTTACACTATAGCACCAATATTTATTAAATTCCCCTCTCCTCAAGGGGTGTTTCTTGGCAGAACACAACCATTTTATACTGCATCAACACAATTTTTATACACATTCACATTGATTAAGTAAAAGTAAGGCTGTCTGAAAACTGAAATATGTATTACAGCTGTCCCAGGCTCGGTTTAAATTCTCCTTATGAGGACTATCAAACATATTGAACAAATTTGCATGTCTGGACAGAAACTTACTGTTTTTTAATAAAATCATTTGTGTGCTCCTTCAATTGATCTCATGAGCAGTTATTTTTAATTCCCTTTTAATGTCGCTGCTCAGTGAAAATCAGAACAAATGGAAATGGTACGATTGCTCTCTAAAGGGCCATTTACAGGGTTAAAATAAAGGGAAAAATACCTCTTTTCTACAAGCACTGCTGATTATTCTTGGAAGCAAAGACAATTCTGGCTGGGTAAAGATGTTAAAGACATTACCAGTCTGGGGAGTGGCACAGCAAGGGAGCAGAATAAACACAAAAGTGCTCTTTATTTGTTTTAACCTCTGCGGTCTTAAATAGGTCAACGTCTTCAATATTCCATTAGTATCCTGTTGAACACAGAACATCAGAGAGACAAAGGATAACTGCAAATCAAAAACCAATTTGAACAGTTTAAATTAATAATGGCATTTTTAACATACATTAATTTTAATTTACAGGGACTACCAATTTATGCACATTCTAATTAATGAATTCTGTTTCATCTTTGTTCATTTTAAGATAGTGAGAAGCACATTTTCTTGTATTGTAAGGTGTAAGCTTTTGTCCAAGTCAACTATTAGGTTGACATTTACTGTACCCACTTCACAGTAGTAATAAGTAATTATCCACATTCACTTCAGTCAATCAGTATTTTCTACTGTATATGGGAGTATGTTATGGTGTGATGATAGATATGACTTTTCTTTAGCACCATGGATTTTCTCAGAATTGGTTTATAGTTTACGCAAAGCATGCAGCATATATCTATTTCACGGTGGTAGCTTTCATTGTACAACGGCAAACTGATTATCTCCTGTATGCTATGCTTCTGTTTTATTCCTATCTGCTATATTTATTTCTTCTATCAACAGATTTATGTACAATATGAAGTGTTTTTAGGTTCTAAAATCTCATTAGGGAAATGGTTTAGCATACCACACCTTCAGGACATCTGAGAGAAGCAGAGGGTTCACAGATGGTGGTTGAAAGATTGAGGGTTTCCTCACAACCCCTCTGCAGGCCTGGTGTAAAAGGAAAGGGCTCAATCTGCAGTGCCTCAACAAACACAACACACTTTTTTCTGCATTTTGTGGGGGTGCAGCCTGGATAGGAAAAACAAAGTTTGAACTGAGACTGAAACAAATGTAGATATTCAATCCCTTACTTACTTTATATTATTTGTGGTAAAGGTTAAATATATGTATTATCTTGGACACTATCTTGGTGTATTAACTTTGTGTACCTTGATTTTGAACTTTTCAAATAAAATAGGTGCTGGTGTGTTATAGTCTCATTCATCAGATTTGTAGTCTGTTGGGATAAGGCCTGACATTGGCTGCCTATTTCAGCAGGAGGCATTCTCCTCCCCTTGTGCTATCTATTTTTCAAGGGCACTGTTGATGCATGCAAGATTATTGTGATTGGTTTAAACAAATACAAACTAGCTAGAACTTTTTTTTCCCTGTCCCAGAATGTTAACTCGTGCAGCATTGACACAGCGCTGTGGAGATAGCCTGGGAAAACAAGACTAGTTGAATTAGCAACTGGACGCATATGACAGCTTTTATAGATTAAAGCTATAGTGCGTAGTTTCTGCCTCCCCCATGAGGAATTATAAGTAATGACAACAAAACTGTTGGCAGATCCACATGATACAAGTGTTCCGTGATGTTTATACAAGTTGATGATTTCCAAACTGTTGGTTATGTGGACAACCTGCTTTTTGGAGTGGAATAAAGGCCTAAAAGTATGCTGCAAATAACAATCATCTTTACAATTAACAATTATCAAAGTCAAAATGGAAAAGACAAAAAAAAACTTCATCCTTTTCACTGTCATCCTTTGCACATTCATCATCCTTTGTCCAGGATGGCAGGGAGCTGGAGACTATCCCAGAGTTCATGTACAAGCTGAACAGTTGCCAGTCTATCACAGGCTTAACACACACAGATAAAGACATTTACAATCACATTGACACCTAAAGGCAATTTTAACCTAAAATGTACAGTACCTTACTTGTATGTGTTGGACTGTGTGAGGAAACCAGATGACCCAGAGGAAACCCACAGGAAAGAGGAAGGACATGCAAACTTACCACAGAAACGCCCAAGCTTACATTTTTAGCTATTATGAGGCCATGACATAAGGAATGGTTATGTTGTTCTGTCTGTCCTATTTGGTCCAAGCTAAAATATCTCAACAACTATTGAATGGACTGACACTACATTTGATACACACATTAAAGCCCCTCTCAAAATAAATTGCTAACACTTTGGTCATCCCCTCACCTTTTCTCTAGTGCCACACACTTTAAATTTGTCTGGGGCGCATGGGTAGCTCACCTGGTTGAGCGTGCACCCCCAACCGTATACAAAAGCTGAATCCTTGCTGCAGCGGCCGTGGGTTTTATTCCAACCTGTAGGCCTTTGCTGCATGTCATTCCCCCTTTCTCTCCCCATTTTATATCTCCAGCTGTCCTGTCGAATGAAGTCCTAAATGCTTCTTCTTTTTTAAAGTAAATTAAAAAAAAGAATTGTTTAACACTTTGGTTTATGACCATTATACCTGGTAAACCTCAACAAGTTAGCATTGTCATTGTGAGCATGTCAGCACTCTGACATTAGAATTTAGTTCATTGCTGCTAGCTTGGCTGTAGACTTTCCATTGCACTCTTGAACATTGGATCATCCCTTGTTGTCTTAAGTCTCCTAGGTCATTGTAGAGTACTTTGTATCACAATAACATTCAATTTTCAGCATCCATAATTGAAAGCAAAGGGTTTCTTCTCACCTGAGTGAAGATTTGGATATCCGAGGTGAACTTAAAATTAGATCACTACTCCTTTGCGTGAACCATCACCTTATCGTGGTGGAGAGGTTTGTGTGTCTCTGTGAACCTGAGGGCTGTGTTGTCTGGAGCTTTGCGCTCCTGGTAGGGTCTCCCAAGGCAAAGTGGTCTCAGGTGAGGGGCCAGACAAAGAATGGTTCAAAAACCCCAATGAATACACGAGGTAGAGATGGAGTGACCCTGCCCGGAGGAAGCCCGGGGCCCCCGTCTGGAGCCAGGCCCAGATGGCGGGCTCGTCAGCGAGCGCCTGGTGGCCGGGTTTGCCACGGAGCCCGGCCGGGCACAGCCCGAACAAGCTACGTGGCTCCCATCTCTCCAGCCCATGGGCCCACCACCTGTGGGAGGAACCGCTGGCGTCGGGTGCGCTGCCACATGGGTGGCAGTGAAGGTCAGGGGCCTCGACGGACCAGACCCGGGCAGCAGACGCTGGCTCTGGGGACGTGGAACGTCACCTCTCTGTGGGGAAGGAGCCGGAACTGGTGCGGGAGGTGGAGCGCTACCGGTTAGATCTGGTGGGGCTTACCTCACGCACAGTCTCGGTTCTGGAACCGTACTCCTGGATAGGGGTTGGACTCTTTTTTCTCCGGAGTTGCCCAGGGTGTGAGGCGCCGGGCGGGTGTGGGGATACTCACAAGCCCCGGCTGGCGCCCGCCACGTTGGAGTTTACCCGGTGGGACGAGAGGGTCGCCTCCCCACGCCTGCGGGTTGTGGGGGAAACTCTGACTGTTGTTTGTGCATATGCACCAAACAGGAGTTCGGAGTATTCGGCCTTCTTGGAGACCTTGACTGGAGTCCTGCATGGGGCGCCAGTGGGGGACTCCATTGTTCTGCTGGGGGACTTCAACGCACACGTGGGCAATGATGGAGACACCTGGAGAGGCGTGATTGGGAGGAACGGCCTCCCTGATCTAAACCAGAGTGGTTGTTTGTTGTTGGACTTCTGTGCTAGTCATGGATTGTCTATAACGAACACCATGTTCGAACATAGGGATGCTCATAAGTGTACGTGGTACCAGAGCACCCTAGGCCGAAGGTCAATGATCGATTTTATAATCGTTTCATCTGATCTGAGGCCGTATGTTTTGGACACTCGGGTGAAGAGAGGGGCAGAGCTGTCAACCGATCACCATCTGGTGGTGAGTTGGGTCAGGGGTGGGGAAGACTCTGGACAGACCTGGTAAGCCCAAACGTGTAGTGCGGGTAAATTGGGAACGTCTGGAGGAGGCCCCTGTCCGACAGACTTTCAACTCACACCTCCGGGCGGAGCTTTTTCGTGCATCCCTGTGGAGGCTGGGGGCATTGAACCCAAGTGGACAATGTTCAAAGTTTCCATTGCTGAAGCTGCGGCGAGGAGCTGTGGTCTTAGGGTCTTAGGTGCCTCAAGGGGCGGTAACCCACGAACACCGTGGTGGACACCAGTGGTCAGGAAGCCGTCCGACTGAAGAAGGAGTCTTTCCGGGATATGTTATCCCGGAGGACTCGGAGGCAGTTGCAGGGTACCGAAGGGCCCGAAGGGCTGCAGCCTCTGCCGTGAAAGAGGCAAAGCAGCGGGTGTGGGAGAAGTTTGGAGAAGACATGGAGAAGGACTTTCGGTCGGCACCAAAGTGCTTCTGGAAAACTGTTCGCCACCTCAGGAGGGGGAAGCGGGGAACCATCCAAGCTGTGTACAGTAAGGATGGGACACTGTTGACCTAAACTGAGGAGGTAATAGGGCGGTGGAAGGAGCACTTTGAGGAACTCCTGAATCCGACTAATATGCCTTCTATGTTAGAGGCAGAGCTGGAGGATAACGGGGGATTGTCGTCGATTTCCCAGGCGGAAGTCACTGATGTAGTCAAACAACTCCACAGTGGCAAAGCCCCGGGGATTGATGAGATCCGTCCAGAAATGCTCAAGGCTCTGGGTGTGGAGGGGCTGTCCTGGTTGACACGCCTCTTCAACATTGCGTGGAAGTCTGGGACGGTGCCAAAGGAGTGGCAGACTGGGGTGGTGGTTCCCCTTTTAAAAAGGGGGACCAGAGGGTGTGTGCCAATTACAGGGGTATCACACTTCTCAGCCTCCCTGGTAAAGTCTACTCCAAGGTGCTGGAAAGGAGGGTTCGGCCGATAGTCGAACCTCGGGTTGAGGAGGAACAATGCGGATTCCGTCCTGGTCGTGGAACAACGGACCAGCTCTTCACTCTCGCAAGGATCCTGGAGGGAGCCTGGGAGTATGCCCAACCAGTCTACATGTGTTTTGTGGATTTGGAGAAGGCGTATGACCGGGTCCCCCGGGAGATACTGTGGGAGGTGCTGTGGGAGTATGGGGTGAGGGGGTCTCTACTCAGGGCCATCCAATCTCTGTACGACCAAAGTGAGAGCTGTGTCCGGGTTCTCGGCAGTAAGTCGGACTCGTTTCAGGTGAGGGTTGGCCTCCGCCAGGGCTGCGCTTTGTCACCAATCCTGTTTGTAATATTTATGGACAGGATATCGAGGCGTAGTCGGGGTGGGGAGGGGTTGCAGTTCGGTGGGCTGGGGATCTCATCGCTGCTCTTTGCAGATGATGTGGATTGCGGATGAGGATCAGCACCTCTAAATCGGAGGCCATGGTTCTCAGCAGGAAACCGATGGAATGCCTTCTCCAGGTAGGGAATGAGTCCTTACCCCAAGTGAAGGAGTTCAAGTACCTTGGGGTTTTGTTCGCGAGTGAGGGGACAATGGAGCGGGAGATTGGTCGGAGAATAGGCGCAGCGGGTGCGGTATTACATTCAATCTATCGCACCGTTGTGACGAAAAGAGAGCTGAGCCAGAAGGCAAAGCTCTCGATCTACCGGTCAGTTTTCGTTCCTACCCTCACCTATGGTCATGAAGGCTGGGTCATGACCGAAAGAACGAGATCCAGGGTACAAGCGGCCAAAATGGGTTTCCTCAGGAGGGTAGCTGGCGTCTACCTTAGAGATAGGGTGAGAAGCTCAGTCATCCGTGAGGAGCTCGGAGTAGAGCCGCTGCTCCTTTGCGTCGAAAGGAGCCAGTTGAGGTGGTTCGGGCATCTGGTAAGGATGCCCCCTGGGCGCCTCCCTAGGGAGGTGTTCCAGGCACGTCCAGCTGGGAGGAGGCCTCGGGGAAGACCCAGAACTAGGTGGAGGGATTATATCTCCAACCTGGCCTGGGAACGCCTCGGGATCCCCCAGTCGGAGCTGGTTAATGTTGCTCGGGAAAGGGAAGTTTGGGGTCCCCTGCTGGAGCTGCTCCCCCCGTGACCCGACACCGGATAAGCGGACAAAGATGGATGGATGGATGGACTCCTTTGCGTCAAGGTGATTTAGGTATCTGGTTATCTCCATGTGAAGGTATACCAAGCATGTTCATCTGGGAGACCCTGGAGACAACTCACAACATGCTGCATGGATTATATTTTCCATCTGGCATGGGAATGTCCCAGGAAGAGCTGGAGGATGTTGATTGGGAAAAGGACACCTGGGTTACCCTGCATTGTCCTGCTGCCTTCTGTTCCCAGGAACAAAAATGGCAGTGTAAGTAATGTGTTTACTTAAGCATAGTCTCGTATTTCTAGACCTTCCTGTGCAGCGCTGTGGAGGAGGGTCTGGCTAGTCCACACAGCATTCCCGGGATGGGAGAAAAACATGCTCTGGTTTGAACACTACCAATTCCTACAGTCCTATTTACCAAAATCCCTGGGGTGCTCCCTCAGTCTCTTGAAAACTGAAAGTAATGCAAATAGGGCCTGTTGAATCAAATGTGTGAATGAGTGAATTTAAGTGTGAGCTCTAAACTAAAACAAAAAAAAAAACACAAAGCTTAGTGCTTGCTTTTACTATTAAAAAGTAAAGCTTAATTTAAGCTTAATTAAAATTGAAAAAAGAAGCTAAAAACCATAGGTTGGTGAACATATAAATCTTATTTAGCTTAATGGAGGTATATCAATTCTAATATATTCGCCAGTCCGCCTCTCCTATTAGAGCTGAAATGATTAGTCAATTAATCATTTATGTAATTTTGCAAGCACAAATGCACAAATATATCTTAGTTCTAGCATGTCAGATGTGAGGATTTTAATTTAATTTTATGTAACACTACACAAAATATCTTGGGTTTTTGGAGTGTAGGTCGGACAAAACAAGCAACCGAGATGTTACCTCAGGTTTTAGAAAATTGTGTTAAAAATTTTCACAATTTACTTTCTATTGATACCAAAGTATGAAATAAAAATAATCACTTTAATAGAAAACAAAATAGTTATAAGATACAGCCCTGGTTGCTATTATGGCTATTATTAAGTTTTACAATATGGAAAAGACTATACTGTTCAGTCACCTACAACTGTATAACAGTACTAACCACAGAAAGGCTGTTAACTATGAAGATAAATCTAAGCCAACACTCTAGTAGCTAAGTACTCTGCAAAGCTTAGTCAACTCTTAACATTCATCAAGATACTAACACATACTCCCGAGCACATCTTTTTACCAGCTTTACCATCGGAATGTCTTTATAGTTTGTAGAATATGATATGTTGGCACAAGGCAGTCAAAGCATTACGCCGCAGTCAGACCGGACTTTTCGGTTCGGTTTTCAATTTTGGGATCTGAATATTCTTTTTTTTTTTTTTTATACTTTAAAATAACACAATCCTTAATAAACAAAATGTCTTTAATTGAAGTGGTTATGAGGAATTATCAGTTAGTGTTCATTCTAGTGGCCCTTTTGGACAAAAGCAGTAGTGATTTTAAAAATTTAAAAATTTCAAAGTGGTTTGGTGCATATCTATCGCTAGCAGATGGGTGCCTCCCTGTTTAGTCAGCCAGACAATTTGAGCTGTAGCTTTAGGGACTGTGGGATTTCCCAAACTGAATAAATCCCGCTCGCACATATAAACACAAAACTGCTTTGCTAGCTCCATCATGTTGTAACTAAGACATCTGCTGAATTTATTTATTTTTTTATTAATTAGCATGATTGGTGTACTGTTTAGTTCAAAAACATCCAAAACACCGTACAAAAACATAGCTGACCAGACGCAAGCTTTTATTTTGAAAAGCTAAAACTCCACCAGCCAGCTTCCAGCCAGGAAGGCATGAGACGGGAGGTATATCCTTTCGGTCCCGGTGATTATTTGTGAAATTGTGCAAACGACAGCCTTTTCAAGGCATTTGAGAAAGAAGGAGTGGTAGCATGTAAGCTCCCACATTGACGCTTGTCTGAGAAATTGAGTTTTGGATAATGTTCAGCTTTGGCAGCTTTACCTATGCTAAAATATACATAGCAACCAGTTATTACCCAGTGTGCTTTGTTGAATGGTCTCAATGTTTTATTGTTTTATTTCATGTGAATACTAGTTTACTAGAGGAGTAACTTAGTATTTGAAGTATTGCAGGAAGTGTGCATTTAGTTTCCATGCTTATTGGGTTTTCCACAACGTTAGTGAGTAAATCTACTGAAATAGCCACCACACCATAACAGAGGAGTGTGATGCGTCAGATGAGAATGCAGAGGTTTAGTCACACGTGTCATGGCAACCAATTGGAATTTGTACATCTTTGCTAAGCGCAAACTGGTAAAATATATTATTGGGTAGGGTCATCCCTTTTCTCCCTAATATTTTGTAGGGTCACTCAAAATGTATTGCTGATGAAGGGATGGTCAGGTCTATTTTGACTAAAGGTCAAAAAAAAAAGAGTTGAAAAACTCCTGGTGGCCCCTTAAATAAATAAAAAACAGTCCCTTATTATGTAGGTGCGCTTGTTGCCCCGTGTGCGCTGATGCGCTCATCTGTTGACATCTCCGAATGCCTTCCTACAGTTGCTTAATGAAAGCGGGCTTTCCACACAATCAAACGTATGTGTCATTAGTATGAGAAAAAAACAAGATTTTAACTGTGTCGGGCTTGGACATAAATATCTTAATGCCTGTCGGGCTCGGGCTGGGTTCGGTTACTGCTCTGTCGGACACGGGCCGGGCTTGGACAGAAAAATGTGGCCCGATCCGCACTCTAGTACAACCACATCTCACATTGTAAAGATAATTCATGAATGAAATAGACATATTACACACATGTATGGGTAGAAGAGGGCCAATTCAGGGTTGGTTTTAAATCATTTTCAATCCAGTAATTGTCTCCATGAAAGCCCGAACGACTTGGGTTTTCCCCCGACGACTCAGATTTTTGCCCGAGTCGACCGCCCTTATACAGTGTAAACACTTAAACGCTGCAGTGCTATCCCATCCATCTCAGCTGAGACAAATGTCTAGCTAAGTCAAGTTGTAAATTATAAGCGAGCAGTCTGTTGTATGTAGAGATCTAATTGGTTATACTCATAGACTGTTAAAATAATGGACGTAGCTTCCAGGCCTAAAAAGTGAAGCCAATGCGGAAGTGCTTTAAACCTGCATTCTATCTAACTTTCAGCAGGAGGCGACTCCATCTTGCAAAAATAAGTCAATTTCTAAAGAAGGCTATAGGAAAATGACCCTACTTCTCACTTGATTTATTACCTTAATAAACATTTTTATGAGTTTATTGCCTCAGTCGCTAGTTTCAAGTATTCTTCAATAGATCATTATGTTCATTTTGTAAACTATAGTCTGATTTATTTTAAAATAGACAATAAAGCATGGGATGCTTTAGGTGCCTGGCTACGCTCCGATCTGTCAATCATGAGAGGTTTAGCTATGTGTATCCATGGCCCTGTGTACATTAAAATAACCATGAACTTGTTTTTGGGTGTCGTCCGTGTTTTTTCGTCTTTGGCCCTCTCACTGTGTGTTTTCACTTCATCCAAGTTAAGTGGAACTTTTTGGTCGACTAAAAATGTCTTGTTCAGTATTATTCCAAGCAAGCCAGCTAGCTACCCTAATTAGCTGGTAACTTAAGGGAAAGTTTGCCAATTTTCTGTACTGCGGTACATGCAGATATATGGCAGCAGTACCCGAAGGTCCGCTTTTACCCACTGGTAAATTTCCACTGGATGAACTTTAGCATTTAGCTTAGCCATTGCAACAATTAACAACACTGGCTTGGCCACGTCATCCTTCCCAACTCCACCCTCTCATCAAAAATTGTCACATCTGGTTGCAAAACACCAAGATGGCGACGCCCATATCGCCAAAGTCGAGGCTTCAAAACAGCAGTCCACAAACCAATGGGTGACGTCACCGATGCTACGCCCACAATCAGCTATGTCTGTGGTTATTCTCTAGCAGCCTTGTGTCGTTTTTGGGTGATTTAATGAATGTAAACACATCGAACAGTTGTGCATAATGCCACGGCCACGCAAGGATCCTGGAGGGAGCCTGGGAGTATGCCCAACCAGTCTACATGTGTTTTGTGGATTTGGAGAAGGCGTATGACCGGGTCCCCCGGGAGATACTGTGGGAGGTGCTGTGGGAGTATGGGGTGAGGGGGTCTCTACTCAGGGCCATCCAATCTCTGTACGACCAAAGTGAGAGCTGTGTCCGGGTTCTCGGCAGTAAGTCGGACTCGTTTCAGGTGAGGGTTGGCCTCCGCCAGGGCTGCGCTTTGTCACCAATCCTGTTTGTAATATTTATGGACAGGATATCGAGGCGTAGTCGGGGTGGGGAGGGGTTGCAGTTCGGTGGGCTGGGGATCTCATCGCTGCTCTTTGCAGATGATGTGGATTGCGGATGAGGATCAGCACCTCTAAATCGGAGGCCATGGTTCTCAGCAGGAAACCGATGGAATGCCTTCTCCAGGTAGGGAATGAGTCCTTACCCCAAGTGAAGGAGTTCAAGTACCTTGGGGTTTTGTTCATGAGTGAGGGACAATGGAGCGGGAGATTGGTCGGAGAATAGGCGCAGCGCGGTGCGGTATTACATTCAATCTATCGCACTGCCAGGACGAAAAGAGAGCTGAGCCAGAAGGCAAAGCTCTCGATCTACCGGTCAGTTTTCGTTCTACCCTCACCTATGGTCATGAAGGCTGGGTCATGACCGAAAGAACGAGATCCAGGGTACAAGCGGCCAAAATGGGTTTCCTCAGGAGGGTAGCTGGCGTCTACCTTAGAGATAGGGTGAGAAGCTCAGTCATCCGTGAGGAGCTCGGAGAGAGCCGCTGCTCCTTTGCGTCGAAAGGAGCCAGTTGAGGTGGTTCGGGCATCTGGTAAGGATGCCCCCTGGGCGCCTCCCTAGGGAGGTGTTCCAGGCACGTCCAGCTGGGAGGAGGCCTCGGGGAAGACCCAGAACTAGGTGGAGGGATTATATCTCCAACCTGGCCTGGGAACGCCTCGGGATCCCCAGTCGGAGCTGGTTAATGTTGCTCGGGAAAGGGAAGTTTGGGGTCCCTGCTGGAGCTGCTCCCCCGTGACCCGACACCGGATAAGCGGACAAAGATGGATGGATGGATGGACTCCTTTGCGTCAAGGTGATTTAGGTATCTGGTTATCTCCATGTGAAGGTATACCAAGCATGTTCATCTGGGAGACCCTGGAGACAACTCACAACATGCTGCATGGATTATATTTTCCATCTGGCATGGGAATGTCCCAGGAAGAGCTGGAGGATGTTGATTGGGAAAAGGACACCTGGGTTACCCTGCATTGTCCTGCTGCCTTCTGTTCCCAGGAACAAAAATGGCAGTGTAAGTAATGTGTTTACTTAAGCATAGTCTCGTATTTCTAGACCTTCCTGTGCAGCGCTGTGGAGGAGGGTCTGGCTAGTCCACACAGCATTCCGGGATGGGAGAAAAACATGCTCTGGTTTGAACACTACCAATTCCTACAGTCCTATTTACCAAAATCCCTGGGGTGCTCCCTCAGTCTCTTGAAAACTGAAAGTAATGCAAATAGGGCCTGTTGAATCAAATGTGTGAATGAGTGAATTTAAGTGTGAGCTCTAAACTAAAAAAAAAAAAAACACAAAGCTTAGTGCTTGCTTTTACTATTAAAAAGTAAAGCTTAATTTAAGCTTAATTAAAATTGAAAAAAGAAGCTAAAAACCATAGGTTGGTGAACATATAAATCTTATTTAGCTTAATGGAGGTATATCAATTCTAATATATTCGCCAGTCCGCCTCTCCTATTAGAGCTGAAATGATTAGTCAATTAATCATTTATGTAATTTTGCAAGCACAAATGCACAAATATATCTTAGTTCTAGCATGTCAGATGTGAGGATTTTAATTTAATTTTATGTAACACTACACAAAATATCTTGGGTTTTTGGAGTGTAGGTCGGACAAAACAAGCAACCGAGATGTTACCTCAGGTTTTAGAAAATTGTGTTAAAAATTTTCACAATTTACTTTCTATTGATACCAAAGTATGAAATAAAAAATAATCACTTTAATAGAAAACAAAATAGTTATAAGATACAGCCCTGGTTGCTATTATGGCTATTATTAAGTTTTACAATATGGAAAAGACTATACTGTTCAGTCACCTACAACTGTATAACAGTACTAACCACAGAAAGGCTGTTAACTATGAAGATAAATCTAAGCCAACACTCTAGTAGCTAAGTACTCTGCAAAGCTTAGTCAACTCTTAACATTCATCAAGATACTAACACATACTCCCGAGCACATCTTTTTACCAGCTTTACCATCGGAATGTCTTTATAGTTTGTAGAATATGATATGTTGGCACAAGGCAGTCAAAGCATTACGCCGCAGTCAGACCGGACTTTTCGGTTCGGTTTTCAATTTTGGGATCTGAATATTCTTTTTTTTTTCGTCAATACTTTAAAATAACACAATCCTTAATAAACAAAATGTCTTTAATTGAAGTGGTTATGAGGAATTATCAGTTAGTGTTCATTCTAGTGGCCCTTTTGGACAAAAGCAGTAGTGATTTTAAAAATTTAAAAATTTCAAAGTGGTTTGGTGCATATCTATCGCTAGCAGATGGGTGCCTCCCTGTTTAGTCAGCCAGACAATTTGAGCTGTAGCTTTAGGGACTGTGGGATTTCCCAAACTGAATAAATCCCGCTCGCACATATAAACACAAAACTGCTTTGCTAGCTCCATCATGTTGTAACTAAGACATCTGCTGAATTTATTTATTTTTTTATTAATTAGCATGATTGGTGTACTGTTTAGTTCAAAAACATCCAAAACACCGTACAAAAACATAGCTGACCAGACTCAAGCTTTTATTTTGAAAAGCTAAAACTCCACCAGCCAGCTTCCAGCCAGGAAGGCATGAGACGGGAGGTATATCCTTTCGGTCCCGGTGATTATTTGTGAAATTGTGCAAACGACAGCCTTTTCAAGGCATTTGAGAAAGAAGGAGTGGTAGCATGTAAGCTCCCACATTGACGCTTGTCTGAGAAATTGAGTTTTGGATAATGTTCAGCTTTGGCAGCTTTACCTATGCTAAAATATACATAGCAACCAGTTATTACCCAGTGTGCTTTGTTGAATGGTCTCAATGTTTTATTGTTTTATTTCATGTGAATACTAGTTTACTAGAGGAGTAACTTAGTATTTGAAGTATTGCAGGAAGTGTGCATTTAGTTTCCATGCTTATTGGGTTTTCCACAACGTTAGTGAGTAAATCTACTGAAATAGCCACCACACCATAACAGAGGAGTGTGATGCGTCAGATGAGAATGCAGAGGTTTAGTCACACGTGTCATGGCAACCAATTGGAATTTGTACATCTTTGCTAAGCGCAAACTGGTAAAATATATTATTGGGTAGGGTCATCCCTTTTCTCCCTAATATTTTGTAGGGTCACTCAAAATGTATTGCTGATGAAGGGATGGTCAGGTCTATTTTGACTAAAGGTCAAAAAAAAAAGAGTTGAAAAACTCCTGGTGGCCCCTTAAATAAATAAAAACAGTCCCTTATTATGTAGGTGCGCTTGTTGTTCTGCAGCGCTGATGCGCTCATCTGTTGACATCTCCGAATGCCTTCCTACAGTTGCTTAATGAAAGCGGGCTTTCCACACAATCAAACGTATGTGTCATTAGTATGAGAAAAAAACAAGATTTTAACTGTGTCGGGCTTGGACATAAATATCTTAATGCCTGTCGGGCTCGGGCTGGGTTCGGTTACTGCTCTGTCGGACACGGGCCGGGCTTGGACAGAAAAATGTGGCCCGATCCGCACTCTAGTACAACCACATCTCACATTGTAAAGATAATTCATGAATGAAATAGACATATTACACACATGTATGGGTAGAAGAGGGCCAATTCAGGGTTGGTTTTAAATCATTTTCAATCCAGTAATTGTCTCCATGAAAGCCCGAACGACTTGGGTTTTCCCCCGACGACTCAGATTTTTGCCCGAGTCGACCGCCCCTTATACAGTGTAAACACTTAAACGCTGCAGTGCTATCCCATCCATCTCAGCTGAGACAAATGTCTAGCTAAGTCAAGTTGTAAATTATAAGCGAGCAGTCTGTTGTATGTAGAGATCTAATTGGTTATACTCATAGACTGTTAAAATAATGGACGTAGCTTCCAGGCCTAAAAAGTGAAGCCAATGCGGAAGTGCTTTAAACCTGCATTCTATCTAACTTTCAGCAGGAGGCGACTCCATCTTGCAAAAATAAGTCAATTTCTAAAGAAGGCTATAGGAAAATGACCCTACTTCTCACTTGATTTATTACCTTAATAAACATTTTTATGAGTTTATTGCCTCAGTCGCTAGTTTCAAGTATTCTTCAATAGATCATTATGTTCATTTTGTAAACTATAGTCTGATTTATTTTAAAATAGACAATAAAGCATGGGATGCTTTAGGTGCCTGGCTACGCTCCGATCTGTCAATCATGAGAGGTTTAGCTATGTGTATCCATGGCCCTGTGTACATTAAAATAACCATGAACTTGTTTTTGGGTGTCGTCCGTGTTTTCGTCTTTGGCCCTCTCACTGTGTGTTTTCACTTCATCCAAGTTAAGTGGAACTTTTTGGTCGACTAAAAATGTCTTGTTCAGTATTATTCCAAGCAAGCCAGCTAGCTACCCTAATTAGCTGGTAACTTAAGGGAAAGTTTGCCAATTTTCTGTACTGCGGTACATGCAGATATATGGCAGCAGTACCCGAAGGTCCGCTTTTACCCACTGGTAAATTTCCACTGGATGAACTTTAGCATTTAGCTTAGCCATTGCAACAATTAACAACACTGGCTTGGCCACGTCATCCTTCCCAACTCCACCCTCTCATCAAAAATTGTCACATCTGGTTGCAAAACACCAAGATGGCGACGCCCATATCGCCAAAGTCGAGGCTTCAAAACAGCAGTCCACAAACCAATGGGTGACGTCACCGATGCTACGTCCACAATCAGCTATGTCTGTGGTTATTCTCTAGCAGCCTTGTGTCGTTTTTGGGTGATTTAATGAATGTAAACACATCGAACAGTTGTGCATAATGCCACGGCTGTGCGTAATGCCACTGCTCAGTCCTTCCTGAGTCCTGCTGTGAGGAAGTGCTGTTTTATTTTGGCGGAGCCCACATTTTAGACGTCAATATCACGGTCAATTATGTTTATGTAACCTTAGGAAGCTGAAATTTTGATTGGAATTATTATTCAAATAATTGTGCAGCCCTAGGAGGAGGTGGGATTGACCTGTTATTCAGGAAATACTGAAATACTGGTTGGCAAAACAATATCAGCAGCATAGAAGCAGGGACACTGTTTGGCTGTAGACAATTCTGAGTAACTGATAGAGGTTAAAGACAATACAACATTTTAATAAGAAGCTGTATAATTTACAACATTGCAGACTGTTGTTAGCTCACTAGCTATGTTAGCTCCTGCAACACATGCTTTCAACTCTGCCTCCGCTATTTCCTGTAGGCTACTGCCTGCTTTTTGCCACACTACATTTTTGCCAGGCAAAATTCAGACGGACTGCACCCCAGAAAGATGACCATGGTTGTACAGGTTTGTGTGTAGCTATGACTGGTGTATTGAGGGAAAAAAGCAGTGCTTAGGATCAGTCAATTGTAAACTATTTAAGACAGCTTCCAGCAACCAGAACTCTCATTCTTTTCTCTCTAGAGTCCCTGAACCAGACCAGAAAGGGATTTAATGGTAGAAACTGAGCTGAAAGTAGAGAACAAATCTAATGTAAAATGTATGACAGAGGAGTAAATGTTGAGAAAATGTACATTCACACCTATGGGCAATTTAGAATCAACACTTCTTTTGACTGTGGGAGGAAGCTGGAGAGGAGAAGCCGTGCCAAACCCACACGGGGAGAACATGCAAACTTCACACAGAAAGGCCCAAGCTAGCAAGTGGGTTCGAACCCTCTTGCTGTGAGGCAACAGTGCTAACTGTTCCTTATCCTCAACATACAGTATATAACCTCCTGAAAGTAAAGTTCCTAAAGTACATTGTCATGCCCTCCCTCTCCTATTTGCACACACTCAGGGGTGGGCAGATGAGAACCTGAGCTGGTGAGCTGCCAAGCCGTGGCAGACACATTAGACAGTTGTTAGCACAAAGTAAGGTCATGCTCAAACTTAAGTGGCCAAGACTGTGAACCCGCGCCCTGCTCACTGGAGAGGTTAATAGGGATTAACAAAGAAGGGCTCTCTCGGGAGACATTGTTGTGTTGCCTGTTTTTAAAGTCGAGCGTAGACTTGACATACAACGGACAATAGGAAATTGAAGTTCCAGAAGCCATAATTGGTACTACTTTCTTCTTATCTTCTTGTGAAGTAGAGACAGAAAAGTGTGTCTGTTTTCGCACTGCATGTGTCAATGTTCATACTATGTTAAGCTCTAGTGCAAACAAGTGCATATCCATCTTGGCGTAGGCTAAGTGTGGAGTGATTGATAACAGTGAGATATTGTGGCATGGACCTGTGCGATTTGGGCTGGGTCAGCAATCTCCCCCTCAAGGCTGAGGTAATGAACAGATAGAGCTGTTATTATCACTGCGATAAAAGCAGGACAGAGCACTACATCAATACAGAATCTTTATTAACAATGCACCATTTCTGGGAGCTGAGAAACCAAAGCCTCAGTCGTGAAATCCAGTCTTAAAGACTTAGTGTTAAATTGTGCCTTTGAGCTGCAAAACCCACCCTGTTAAAGCTATCATCAACCTGACATCAATAGCTGTAGATAGTAATATTAATTTTAAACAAGCCATAACGAGCTAAATAACTCTATTATCAGTAGCTTACCTGGTACTTCCCGGTAGTCGTTGCCGCCATCACTAGCAAGATGAAGCTGTACCTTATTGTCTGAAAGTCGGAAATATGCGTGGTGTGAGCGGCCACCGGGGGTGTGGCTTGAGTGACGTAATTTCCTGTGGGTGTGGCGTGAGTAGCTACAGGCTGCTGCTGGACCCTTCTCCAACACCGGGCGGACAGGGTTTGTTGTAACACTAGCTAGCTACTCAATGAGGCTGAGAGACAGGTGTGGGTGGGGATTGCCGGGGGAATATCCGGGACGGAGAGGACGTTCGATGGCCGTTGTGCAGCAGCAGAACATCTCCCAGCTGCCTGGAATGATCTCCCCTTTCACTTTTCTGTAATCTTAAATATTCATGTTGGTGCTTAACTAGGGTGACCAGATTTCCTGGAGCTAAAACCGGGACACTTTGCGCGTGACCGTAGTGTGTTTTTAACGTGAACATGTGCCAGCCCAGGTCAGACACAGACACAGACAGTAACTTCATTATTTTGATCCTAGGCTCCTCATCTAATAATAAGTGTTTTTTCCTGTGAAATTAACAAAATTGCAGTAACAGCCTTTTTCAGTTTAGTGTGAGATTTATGTTGAGATTTTTTCTACAAAAGATTTTTTGAAGTGTTATTTATTCCAATAACAGCAAAGTAATTAAAATGATTTATTGAAAATTTTTAGCATTAAACACTTCATTTCCTGCATTCTGGTGAATTTTTATGCACCTATTTCTACCTTTTTCTGAATCAATGTATGCTGCAAATATCTTTATTTAAAGAGAAACAGATTACAATCCAAATATAAAAACATAATGGAATATATTGCAGTAAGGCTGTCAGGCATTCTGTATTGCTTTCAACTATTTATTCTCCTTTGGATGGACTTTTCTAATTATATCTGAGTCAGCACACATGTAGCCTATAGGCATCATTTACTCTTACCTCCTGTTTTGCGTCTTTTGTTGGTTAAGTAACCTCCTTAATGTGCATATGACAATTATTCACCTCAATGATACATTCATTCATTTTAATTTATTAATAAACCCCTGGACTGTAATATTTCAGATGTTTGAGCAAGATTTACTGCTCTTTGTGCACATTCAAAGTATATAAACACAGTATATGTGTTCTCTGTGATTTGGAGGAGTCGTGATATTTTGAGAAAAATAAAGTGATAATAGGCTATTACAAGAATAAAGTCACAAGCTATATTTCAGAAAATAATCTATACCTGCACCATAGTCTGCTGTGCATTACGTGATTGCTCTGCTGATACGGTAGATCTCAGACCTTCTGACAGACACAGAGCCCTGTTTGGGTCTCTGGTCTCTGAATGAGACAAAGAGTTTCGCTATGGAAGTGGTTGTACGCTGCTCTACGTCGGAGGTGGAAACCCGAAACTACAGAAATACACGTAGCACAAACGCAACGCATCTGCCGCAGCATGGCCACAGCTGAGCGCATCCATAAACCTGAAGCTGCGCTGCATTTTACAGAGAGAGTGGACACTAAGAGACCCACAGGTCTGCTTCAGAGCTCCGTGTGTCTGAGTCTGAACCGTAGACTGGAAACGTCACGTCACACGGGAACTTCAAACTAAATCATTAGTATTGCGCTCCTAAACGTTGTGTTGATGGCATCAATGTATTAGACTGATTTGGCTACGATTCCTCCGAAAACTTCACCCGGCTTTCACAGCTTTCCTCACGGAGAGACAGTTGCTAGGTGATAGGCAACAAATACAGCATGGTCGGACCCCGCACGTAGCTGCCCGTTCTATTCGCCTCGGAGAAATAAACTGGACAAAGTTACATTCGGGGCTACACTCAAAACATTTGGGGCTGAAGACCCGGCAAAATCGGCTGACGCCACTCCTGGTGTAAACCGGGACATTTTAGCGTCCCGACAGGCTTTTGTCGGGACTCGGGACAAGCAATTAAAAATCGGGACTGTCCCGGTCAAACCGGGACGTCTGGTCACCCTACGCTTAAGCCACCTTTTGTTGGGTTCATTTAGCTAACTGTAAATACAGCTAAATGCGAAGGGGGGAGAAATTCGGCAGGAAGGAGATTTTCAGCATAATCACCGGTAGCGCTAACGGAGACGTAGCTAGCTAACGTTATGGATGGACGCTGTTGTGACCCAGGTGCCTGGGTCTGATATGGTCCGTTTCCTGACGCTTCATTAAACTGCGGTTAGCGTTATTAGCACACGGCACTGGAGTTAAATGCTGGCCGTGTACAGATTGCTGTAATGATAGTGGCTGGCAGCTACCTGGCTAGGGGCTAATGGTAACTAGTTACATGTCCCCGGGCGGGGTTGTCAGCTCTCATCCCGAATTAAGTCTCTTTGCGCTGAGTGAGGCAGACAGACCAGGGTGTGCTAGCTGGCTAAATTAGCATTAGATTAGTCTTCTATCTATACGGCTCACGTTAACGTTACCGGTGAACTCATTCGTGGGTTAGCCCAGTGGTGCTTTTATCCGTGGTCAAAACAATCATATTAAAAAATAACTTTGAGCATGTTGAACAATGTTGTAACCCTCTAATGTTACCCACCAAGCATTATTTATGGTTAAAAATGGGCATGTACAGGGCGGGATAAGAGGCTGAGCCACGTATGCACACTTGTAGGTAATCTCTGATTTATAAAGGGAACATTGCTTACAGATGTGCGTACACACGGTTTTATAAATCAGACTTTTTTTTTTGCCGTACGCCATTTTGGGCTTTTGGGCGTACGTACACTTATAGTAAAGGATCCTACACACAGTTTTATAAATGAGACCCCCGGTGATTATAGTACTTAATTCAATTTTATTTTCCTCTTGGCAAAGGAGATGTAGTCATAATGGCATATATTTTAACCTCACATTAATAGTCAATGGGGCACAACATAAATTAAGCAAAATACACTTGGAGAAAGGAACACATCAGTCAGTGGCATTTATATCATGTGGTTGAATCCAGTTAGCAGTTTCGGTGCAATGCTTTTGCACACAGTGAAAAACAAATGAACGAGCATTTGCACTATGTTGGTTCTCCTTCAGTGAGTGATCTGCTGCAGCATTGAAGTCATAACTCAACGAAATGAGGATAATGTTAATAGGCTGTATTACACACCTATACATACATTGGAATGAGGACAACGAGAAATGCCTCAAAAATTTTTGCATACAAAAACAGGTTTCTTATAGGCCAATAATGCTTGAAAACTCACGTGCTATACTCAATTCAATTCAATTCAATTTTATTTATAGTATCAAATCATAACATAGGTTATCTCAAGACACTTTACATATAGAGTAGGTCTAGACCACACTCTATAATTTACAAAGCCCCAACAATTCCAACAATTACAGTAATTTCCTCAAGAGCAAGCAGTGCGACAGTGGCGAGGAAAAACTCCCTCTTGGGAAGAAACCTCGGACAGACCCAGGCTCTTGGTAGGCGGTGTCTGACGGGCCGGTTGGGGGTGTGATGAACAGTGGCAAATAATAGTCACATTAATAATGGAACAGTGACTGGATGTAGCGGGAAGCTGCAGGGTTCAGCAGGGAGTGCAGCAGGACCACGGCGACAGCTGGAACCATGATCTTGGTGCCAACGTTCTCCAAGGAAATACGCTGGGGGAAAAAAACATAAGGACTCGGGGAGTAAACTCCCCAGAAGCTAGGATTAGTAACAAGCATTTCTGGGACGGGATACACACAAATAGTAATAGTAATAGTAATAGAAAGGGAGAGGAGAGAGCAGCTCAGTGTGTCAAAGGAAGGAAGGAAGTCCCCCGGCAGTCTAGAACTATAACAGCGTAACTATAACAGCGTAACTAAGAGAGACAGGTCATAAGGAGAGGTAGCTTTTTCGGGCTTAGAACTCTCCCCCTGCCGGATCGGGCTTGGCTGGCCTGCCTCCCTCTACTTTGTTATGTATTATTAATCTAACAATTATGAAGAGAAGCAGGTGGGCCAGTTAGGTGAACACTGCAACTCCTCACTCCCTAACTATAAGCTTTATCAAATAGAGTTTTAAGTTCATTCTTGAAAGCGATTACAGTTTCTGCCCCCTGAACCCAGATTGGGAGCTGGTTCCATAGGAGAGTAGCCTGATAACTGAAGGCTCTTGCTCCCATTCTACTTTTAGAGACTCTAGGTACCACCAGTAACTCTGCATTCTGGGAGCGCAGTGCTCTAGTGGGACAATAGGGTATTAGGAGCTCTTCTAGATTTGATGGTGCTAGACCATTTAGAGCTTTGTAGGTCAAGAGAAGGATTTTAAACTCAATCCTGGATTCAACAGGAAGCCAGTGCAGAGAAACTAATACAGGAGAAATATGATCTCTTTTCTTAGTTCTTGTGACAACACGCGCTGGATCAGCTGGAGAGTCTTAAGGGACTTATTTGAGCAACCTGACAGTAGGGAATTACAATAGTCCAGCCTGGACGTAACAAATGCATGGACTAGTTTTTCAGCGTCATTTTGAGACAGGATATTCCTAATTTTGGCAATGTTACGAAGATGAAAAAAGGCTGTTCTTGAGGTTTGTTTTAGATTGGCATTAAAGGATATATCCTGATCAAAAATAACTCCTAGACAGTAGTGCTGGAGGCCAGGGCAATACCATCCAGAGCAGCTATGTCTTTAGATAATGAGGTTCTGAGGTAACCCTAACCCCAGTACAATAACTTCAGGTCATCCAGGATTTTATATCTTTAATGCACGCTTGAAATTTAGCTAGCTGACTGGTTTCGTCTGGTTTGATTGACAAGTATAATTGGGTGTCATCCGCATAACAGTGAAAGTTAATTGAGTGTTTCCTAATAATATTACCTAGAGGAAGCATATATAAGGAGAATAGAATTGGTCCAAGCACTGAGCCTTGAGGAACCCCGTGGCTAACTTTAGCGTACTTGGAGGATTTATCATTAACATTAACAAATTGAGATCGATCAGAGAAATAGGACTTAAACCAGCTTACAGCAATTCCTTTAATGCCAACCAAGTGTTCCAATCTCTGTAACAGGATTGAATGGTCAGTAGTGTCAAATGCAGCACTAAGATCTAGTAGAACAAGAATGGAGTCCTTTGTCTGCAGCAGTTAGAACGTCGTTAGTAATTTTCACCAGTGCCGTCTCTGTGCTATGATTCTTTCTAAATCCTGATTGAAAGTCATCAAATAAACTATTGCTATGTAAAAAATCACATAACTGATTAGCAACCACCTTCTCAAGGATCTTGGAGAGAAAGGGAAGGTTAGATATAGGTTTATAGTTTGCTAAGACCTCAGGATCGAGGGTGGGTTTTTTCAGAAGAGGTTTTATCACAGCTACTTTAAATGACTGCGGTACATAACCTGTTAATAAGGACATATTGATCATATCTAGTAATGAAGTGTTTACCACAGGTAACGCTTCTTTGAGTAATATCGTTGGGATGGGGTCTAAGAGACAGGTAGATGGCTTAGCTGAGGATATCTTTAACATTAATCGTTGAAGGTCTATAGGATAAAAGCAGTCTAAGTCTACCCTATGTTACTCTCAATATTTTTCTGTTGTACCATCTCATTCCATTGTTTTATCATTATTTCTGTCGCCAATTATTTGTTTCCTTTCTTCCATCTCTTTTACCCTTTTAACCTTATTTCTGCTCACTCTCACCATATCCCTTCTTTTTCTTCTCTTCTTATTCTCCTATTCCCTTGACTCAACCCTTCCATTATTTCATTTTTGCCTACCTCTCACCTATCACTCCCTCCTCCCTCTTTACTTCATCATTCCATCTTTGTACTGGTGCAGCTGCAGAAATAAGACTTGGCTGTGACTAATCTACTGGCAAAGCCTCCGAGGGCCCCTTGTGGTGGTGCCTCTTCACAGAGGACACATGTGATTGATTGAACCTGGGGAAAACTTTGTCAGACTAGCCATCATGACTGGATCTCTTGCCTGATAATAAATTCCCTCCTCCCTCAAGTACTATGGGGAGACACAAGTGACATGTGATGCATTTTCATGACACATGGTGCTCTGGACTGTTAGAGTTGATCTACATTGCTAGATTCTACTTTCTCTTATACGAACAGTCTTGTTTTCTTTCTAATCCCACGGTTACATGTCACCAACCCTAAACTAGCCAACGCATTTTTTATGTGCAGTAGGCCTAATGTGTGTGAGTGTGTGTTCTTGTGAATATGGGCATTAGTCTGTCCAAATATGGAAAGACAGGGCATGTGTTTGCTAACTGTCTTAGTGTGTAAGCAATCATTCCAAAAACCCGCTTCTTGGTGCTAAGCCTAGTGTGCATATCAGATGAGGGCTATGGGGTGAGAGAATAGGGGAATTACGTTTATCGGCAAAGTGTCGTGACAAATTGATTTTCTCACTTAAATCCCAGACAATGGACAAGACACAGCAGGTTGACTGTTTCTCTCCCTAAATGGCCAATTTTCCCTTTCCTTCACAGATCAACGCCACTAAGTCATTAAGAATTGCAAGATAGACCCCTGCACCAAAACCAGAGGGGCTACACCGCCAAGTCTCTCTCTCTCTTCACCTCTCCCTTCTCCATCCCACGCATGTTCATTTATCAAGTCTACTACTCATGGCGCTGGAGCACAAGTCCATGTATTCTATCACAGGCTTAGTCACCCATTGAAAAGACTCTGAGGTACGTTTGTCACTGGGCTGCCCGATTCTTAGTGAGCACATGAGCCTAAACACACACACACACACACACACACACACACACACACACACACACACACACACACACACACACACACACACGTTATTGTAATTGAAAACCAACAGCTTCCTGGACAGTAGCAAAAAAACACAATCTGCAATTTATAACAATATTGCACTGTACACTTTATAGAAAATGTTCTATAAGTAATACATAATATATGATCTATAAAGCGGCCTACACATGATCTGCAGTAAAACTGCTCTGCGCTGGCCATTCCATTGTTTTCCTATGGTGAGAGCCGTGCCGCCCAACTAGGCGCAGTGCTACCCTGTGCGTCGTGCATCGCTCGCAATTGACGGCGTGCACTGGGCTCAAAGTTTTTGCTGCTGACCTTTCAAAGCGGAACCAATTCCTGAGTAGACTGAGTACAGTCACAGACCTTACACAACTGACAGATTCCATGAAACAACTCCATACTCACAGTTAAAGCTGTCCACATCACCATATTCTTTAACACAGTACTATAAATTACAATTATAGTAGTGTGACTCATTTACAAACTCCTCTCAGATGGCCCAAAATCATACTCGTCTTCCTCTATGTATTAACAACCCAATTATGTCTCATTTGTACAACAAACATATGTCCCATATGGGTTCCACACATTTAACCACAATAAAGAAAAGCAACTGAAACAAGCCATGACCTCTAAATTACACTTCAATAACTGGCTTCCACAATGGAGGGAAGAACACGTTTAATCATGTTGACAATTCCTCAACACAGCAAAGGCCTACACATGCATTTATAAAAGAAATTTGTCAAGGCATATTTGGAAAAACATGAGGCACAGACACTATCAGAGGCAGGGAAAACACATTTGATTGGGTTGTCATCTCAGTTTCACTCTCTGTAGGAGAGCTTTTCTCCTACCAGACATGCATAGAAGGGTAAATGCTTTCCTAAAACTCCAGTGTATGAGGAAAACGTTCATGCCTTTAGAATCAGATGTCATGCATCTAAAACTGCTCATAATTGTGTGTATGTGTGTGTGTGTGTGTGTGTGTGTGTGTGTGTGTGTGTGTGTGTGTGTGTCAAGATTACATAACAGGTACCTAAATGGTTGGCTATCTAGTGACTCAGCGTGCTGCATTCTTTTGAACGATCTCAGAGGATATTTTGCCGTCTTAGAGGGATGTATTGGTTCATAAGTGATGTGCTGCCAGAAAACACATAAATGCTGCACGCATGCTGCAGCATAGAATCCAGGTTTCACATTTGAGCATCATCTGACTCAAAAGAGGCTGGTAAATGTTTGTGTCAAACATCTAGATGCATCACTAAAGTACTGTACATCCCATATTATCTAGCTATGTATCAAATGTGTTGTGATACTAAGACACTGAGATAAACACACACTATGCATGTACATGATGTAATTTCTATTTTTGTCAAAATATATAAATGGTGGCCAGCTTTTTCCAAATGACCATTTACTGAACATTAATACAATATTATGTGAGATTACAGGTTACATTAAAAAAGCCCTGCTCAGGTTGGACACATCAACTGCACTGTAACATTGGCCCCAGATGTCACTTACTGTTACATCAGAGTTTAGGTTTATGTTAGTGGCTCTGTCCTTTTCTGTGCTGAATTTGGAGGAAGTTTACATATTTGCTTAGTCCTCAACCTCAAAATCTAAAATGTAAGCATTTTTTTTCCTCATAATACTGTACTATAAAAGTAACTAGCATTACCCTGCAGAACAGGAATAAGCTTATCCTGTATTTCCATGTCTTCTATAAGGATCATTAACTGATGTGGATGCTGACTTTTTGCTTGGAACGTGTAACCACAAAATTCCACTAGGCACTGCGTTGCGTTGGTGTCGTGGCCGCTAGATTCTAGACTGATGCTGAAAGTAAAAATTGTTGTATACATTGCTATGTTTGATTAAGCATGCATGTTCTGATATTTCAAACTGGCGACCTGACGTCAGTAAAACATAAATTAATAGATGGACTGTTTAAAGAACAGTATATTTTATACAGGGCTACAAAACAGCAGGGAATGTTCAATGGAAAACTTCTGCTACTAAATGATCCACCCCTGCTTTAAGCTGCATTATTACCCTGATGATGCAATACAATGGGGCCACCATACATACGACGTAACGAGCAGTTGAAACAACTCATTTAAGACACAAATTACATTCACTGAATCATTGTGGCTGAGCGGCTGTCTGTAAAACTTTGAATGCATATAAGGAGATGGGGGTTACCGCAGATGAAGTCATGTGATGTGAATTCGCGAAAGCATGTCGTTTAAATTACAATTAATTTTAAAACAATGTTCTTGATAAGGGCCATGGGCAGGCATTTACCACAGGAGAAAAGACAAAGGTATGGTCACCTACAGGCGTGAGTAGTAGTATTTAACCACATATTTAACATTAAGACCCTTATCATATTCTTTCTCATGTGACCATTTTCACACCCTAATATTTAAATAACACAGACACTCTTCAATAAAAATAAATTAATAGTGAGCAAACATGAGATTCCAATGCACTGTTGTGCCACCTGTCTGCATGTGGGTGGACATCACGGATGCTGGCATCAGCATCATTAACACCCTCTCAGTAAGTCCTCCTCTACCTACTCTACATAATGTTTTTCAATATGTGAGCGATGACGTAATATGTTTTCAGGGTTAACAGCAGTTGTCCTCTGTTGAACATTATGTTGCTATAGCAACCCCCCCTACTGTCAGGGACAGACTGGGGCTAAAAAACAGCCCTGGACTTTCTCCCAAATAGGCCCATCACCCGGCCATTCGCCCCTAGCCGTGCGCGACAGACACGAGCCAGGATGTCCTGATACTATGCCACAATACTGTAGTCTGTAGCCTATCAGACAAGGTATTCACAGCAAGTAACATCTCAAAACCAATGATGATAATTGGGGTTGTGTTTATTAGCCACTTGCGGTTGGTAAAACAAACCCAACTGACGTGATTGTCCAATCAACTGCCGGTTTTCATTTTTTGGGCAACAATACAGATTAGCGCCGCCTGCTGTTATGGAGATGTATTACGTCTCGTCTCTTTGGTGTGTTCTGAGGCACTTTTTGGACCAACTCGGGGAGACTGATCAGTCTGACTGGCTTTTCTGCCTTTTCTGGCCATCTGGTTGGTGTGTAACTGCCTTAACTGACACTGTTACATCCACCGGCTATCTGGATAAACCAGCCACCGCTAAAGTTGGAGACAGACACCGGCATAGCAGAGCCGACTCAGTAACGTTGCTCATAAAAAAATTATGATTTAAATGAAATTAGCTTATTTGACCATGATGCAAGAAATATGCACTAGCCAAGAACACAGGACCTTCTTCCTGTATTTACTTTCTAGCTCCCATCCCAGATACACCTTACCAATAATTGCTGGTAGTGATGCATTTTGGTTTCTGGTCTCTGTGTGAAACCAAAACAAACCAAGGGGAAAACGCTCCAAGTTTACAAACTCATCAACTGATGCGGACCAGAGGAAACAAACTATAGGTGTGAAAACATTGTTTTAAACAGTTAGCTACTTGCCCAAATTATGATGAATGTTATCTAGCCAGCCGCCGCAGATTATGTGGAGATGTTGGACTGGGGCAAAAAATCAAAAAGAGAAGTATAAGAAAAAATAAAATGCCAACATGTCATCTGGCCTACTAGCTATTATATGTTAAGCAGGTTTAGCTCGGACTTGGGGAGTACACATAGTTGGGGCGGTTCGAGGTCAGATCAGGTTTTCACCACAAAAAAAAACGTTCCAGAGTTTGATTGAAAGCATACTGAGACCACGTCTTCAAGGTGGTATAGACGCTTGCTACATTCACACCTACCCAAACAAACCGCACCAAGGGGGAAAAGGAACTCTAGTGCAATTCAAATGAATTAAATGAGGCGGGTGTGAAAGACCCTTTAAATATTGTGCAGTTGTCATTTTAACCACCAGTCCACACAGCCACAGAGAGGCAGCGTCACAGCAAGCCAGAGGTTAACACACACTACAACATGGTGTTCAAAGGAATTGGAGGATTATGCCTGGGAGAGCTGTGACTTAAAACCACTTCAGACAGATGCAGTGATGCGTTTTTCTGGATCTATTTGGCAGGTTGGCTGGGTGTTTAATTTCAAGTCCTATTTGCGAGTATATTATGGACAAAGGTTTCAGTGTCTGTCCTGCTGAATTCAACTTTCTTAGTCTTGTTTGTTCCCTCAAAGAGAGACCGTTGCACAATTTCAAGCTATGTTTATGTGCATTTGTGTGTTCATGTATGTGTCTTACCAAGACACACCAAGTATTTGAAAGCAACAAAGGGATTTAAAACAGATGACCTTTTAATAATTACCTTTTCACGGTGGGGTTTCATTTCTTAATCACTGTCAACTTAACACTTCAAAGATCATTTTATATCTGTTTTTTCCTGTCTTACTGTGAGAGTGGCTTTAGGTCTGTTCCCCGTTATAGGCTTGTCATGGCATTGCAGCCTTTCTGCATGCTCTCACTGAGGTTCTCTAGGGGTTCAGTTTGTAATGACCATCCTGTAAAGCAAGGATTCCCATGTAAAGCCACCCCAGTTTATCACCTGAACCATGTTCCTACGTGTTCTCCTCTCCCCTAACCTCCCAGGTGACCAAAGTATGACATGTGTCAGTGGTGCGTGATAGTGTTGGAAGATGGAATGGGGAAATGGCAGGGTTAGCCTCCCTTGTATCAAAAGTCAATGATTCACTGGGGTGAGAAGGACATTCTGCAACAGTGAACAGTTCCTTTACAGCGCTCTTTCCCTGTTCACATTTCTGTCCCTTGCTTAATGCTGTTGGTCCTTTGCACTCAACACTATTTAAAATGCAAAAAATTATTACCAATGCTAATTATCATGCACCAAAAAAATTCAGAAAGTTGCTACTGTATATTATGCACCGGAAATGGGTGCGGAATAATTTCAGTTATTTGGCATAATGAATGAAAATGATTCAGTAGTCAGTTAGATTTCATGTTTCTGATTTGTTCATACATGTACTGAACACTTCTAGTCTGCTCTACTACAAAGTATAGATGAGTATTACCCTGAGAACAGTATTAAAATCTAAATTTCCCAAGTGTGTGCACCTGACATGCGTAAACTTAAATTCATACAGTAATGTACCCTATTAAAACAAAATTAAACACAAAATTAATTTGCCTTAATATCCATTAAAGTGCTGAATTTCTATTTTTGTTCCAAAGCCCCCTGCTGAGCAGTATTACTTACAAACTAAATCTGACATGTAAAGTAGGAGTGTGTCATACCATATTGTTTGAAATAATACCGGTATAAATTCTAATATACAAGAAATTCATATTATAATAATGCAGATATTCCGACTTGTTGACATAATACGTCATACCGTTACGCACAGCAATAACACACATGGCATTGATAATATTATAGCGTACACACGGGACTCCCATGTCTGGACACAACTTTTATAGTCAGACAAAAAGGTGTGTGGGCCTGCATACCTTAGTGTGATTACAGGTGATTATAAGTGCATGTGAGTGAATATTGGCGTGCAAATGAGTTTCCAAGTCCTATTCATTGTCTCAATAAGTTGTACGGCCATTATTCAAATGAGTCAATTCGGCTGCAGGAGAGAGTACCAACTTTAATCAATGCTTCTCCTGATGACTGAAGGGGACTGTTTTTGTGAAAAACCCATCTGTTTTTTTTTCTGTCATGACAATATAGGCATGTGCAGAAAAGTATTTAGGAAAAGTCAGGGAAGCATACACAATGACGGATTCATTTACATTTTTGAAACACAACATTAAATGGCATGGGTTATAGCGGTTCTAGTGTTAAGAGTTAGAGATCTTCTAGGCCACAGTTATAGAATTTTTTTTAAAAACGTCAAAATGTTGGACAGTCTCTTTAACCAAAATGGGCTTGAAAGATTTTTGTTTAACAAAGACATCAATGGAAAAATTAACACTGCTTTAATGCCTTGGGGTTGTGGTAAAATATAAAGTGTTTTATAAATAGCCACAATGCTATCTGCACCAACTCAGCTTTTGTGTGTGGCCCACTACCAAACTTTTCATCACATTTCTGTGAAATCTGCTCAGCAGTTTTTGGTTATTCACCTCTTTGTCTCTGCAGTAAATTAATAGAACTGACACAAAAATAAGCTGGCAATTACAACATGATGTAATTTAATAATATTGACATTTGGACAGGAATGACAAATAAATAATGGTCACCTGCGCTATCGAAATCATTCTAAAGAATCAGACAGTAAGCCTGCTTTTCAAACATAAAATAGTTGGTCTGTTATTCCTCTTCACTTGTTATCTTTGAATAGTTATCCTACAATTAATTACGTTCAATGCCAATGTTGTTAAACAGTGTTTTTAACTTGATTAATTCTACAATATCTTCCCCTATGGCACTACATTATGGTTAGGGATACATAGGTGACTTGGTTAAGGTTAAGGAAAGATCAGCATCATGTTGAATTATCTGTGGCATCCCCTGACTCCACCCTCAAGGCTTGTGTACAATGGAGTAAAACAAAAATGTATGTGCTTGTTTATCACATATGGCTATCGCAATACCGCAGTGATGTGACACTCCTGCAGTGATGACATCATCACCATCATCACCACCGCATTGTTTTCGATTTTTATATATAATTTATTTGCTGGTGAAAGTTACAGGAGTGCATAAGTCATGTGATATGACATAATGAAAGCAATAATCATTATTTAGTTATCATCGTCTGTCTACTATCCTATGTTCAAGAGACTATGGAGAAAAAAACAAACTTAAGTTGCACGTCACTTCAGCTTTGCACAAAGGGAATGGACATTCCATTAAATATATTGGGGATTTCTTTTGTGTGTCCAATTATTATAAATAATTTCTAGACTTGATTACTTGTGATATCTACAGGTAATGTTTAATTCAATATATAATACACAGTAGGGATGGGAAGGACTCAGTCAGTGTTTCTCCGTTCTCTGCTGAGATGGAAGGAATAGCGCTGCAGTGTTTTACCATTGCACTTTACACTGCATAAATTAGCTAGCAGCTAGCTGAGTTTCCCTCTGCTCATAGCTTAATCCTGACAAAACACCACGGTTGAATTTTAGCCAGCATGCACGTTTTTGTAGCCAAACACTGTTAAAACGGAGCAGCTTAAAGCAACACTATGTAACTTTTCCCGCTTTGGTCCCCCTACAGGTTGGAAGCGGAATTGTCCATTACATTACATTGTCCAGTTCATTCGAACTACAGATCCGAGGCGACCCGATCTGGCAAACTAGCCAGTTGCTTTATTGTTCACTTTTAGCTCACTTTACATTGTCTTTGCTATCTCTCTTTCCTCTCGCTTTTCCTCACAACTGCACTCATGTGCTTGCTTGACCACACACTCACTGACGTCACTCACTCAAGGCACCTGCCATTCTCGCTCTAATGTACGCTAGTGTCATAACAGGGGGTTGCGGTTAACCACCATACCACGTTGATAAATTCCTTCTTCACCGCGGTAAGAAAAAAATCCATACTGCCACATGGGATCATGATTATACATAGCTATATAGCTGTCAATCGATTAAATCGATTAATTCCCAATTAATCGCAAATCAGTCACACATTTTTTATCTGTTCTAAATTTTGAAACAGATATTTTTTTCAGGTTTTTAATGCTCAAGTGGTATTTGAGACTTGACTACTCCGTTGGTAACTCAGTTCACTTCGACAGTACATGCAAATAACTTTAGTCTTGTGGAGAGAACCCTCTGGAAGGGCTTTGAAACTTCAACTTAAAAGACCCTTTTATTTATCCTTTTCTGCTCAAGGAGCTTTGTTTCTGCTAGCCATCCACTCCCGTTCATGGATGTATTATATCCGTAAGACTTGCTGCTGTTCCACCGTCTCATCTCCAGTGCAGGCAGCTGATTTCCCAAACTACGATTTTATATACATGTCATATGTCATTTTTGGTAACATCGGAATCCAACAAAAAATAGCAGCATTTTGTGCATTTTGTTAGCAGCCTAATTATACATTTCTGATCTACATACACAGCAGCAGTTGAAACCAACTCTCTGCAGCTGACCGTCTGCTGTGGGACAAACATGCCAACCTACTCCAAATATGACAGCATGAATAAACAAATCACACTCAACTGACCACCAGATAAATGTATCCCAGTAACTTTAAATGTTCAATCATCAAAGTTGATGATTGAACATTTCTGCCGACAAAACAATCCAGCAAAACAACACCACGTAAGCAACGCATGAACAAAAAGAGCCAAAACAAAATATCCATGCCATTTTCTTCCAGGCAGACATATACTCTGTAATTTCAGATAGACAGCAGAATTATCATGGTGTCATGGTGAATTAATTGTGAGAACATTTCTTTGGGTGCTATGAGCCTGCAAAGCAGGGTGCAATCCTTTTCCCAGTGCCTTATATGCAGAAAGGGTTTATCTTCATATTTAAGCAAAAAAGTGAACATGTCAATCATAAACAACCTACTTTTTTGGCACACTATGAAGCCTCCGCTATTGTGCAGCTGGATGTCTTCTAGCGGTAAAATAGCGCTCAGTTGGAAATGTACCATATTTTTCTAACTTGTTTCCTAATTCAGGCATCACCTCCTGTACACAAATGATATTTCCTGCATCTGGTGTTTTTTTTTTTTTGTCCAAACACATTATTTTGATTCAAATGAAGGCTATATTTTTAAGTCACATAATATAGATTAATGCATTATTTTCAGATGCAGGGAAAGTGAAAAACAAAGTGAAAAATAATTTCAGATATAAGCTACTACCCAAGATATTACATGATTTTGCTCATTTCTGAAGTTTTCATCTGTGCATGCGTGGGCATGTGAAAATTTGAGCATGTATGTGTTAATGTAGCCGCCAACGAGTGGCACGCTGCTGTTCCCCTTGAGGGGTTAAAGTGTCATAATCACCACACGCTCGTTCGACTGGCCTTGAGGATGTTAAAAATGAGTGCTCTTGGCAATGGAGGTGACATGAAACTTCTTTAAAAATGATGTGGAAACTTTGATAAGTCCTCAACAGGGACAGGAACTGTCAGGAAGACAGATACCTCAAGCGAAGCAGGGACCTTTCATTAATGTAACACAATCCCTCTACCATCTGTTTAAGCTGACGTCAAGAGGGCCCTTTTGAAGCACTCGTGAGCCTTGTGTGTGAATCACCCTACGGCATTGCTTATCATTGACACTCCATGGACTCTGCAGGTGATTAATCATGTATCTTTGATCTTACATTACATGTACAGTACATGCATACTTTTTTTTAATTAGGCTATATCTTTTTTGTGAGTCATTTTTGAATATTGCTAATTTGGGTGAAAAAAACTAAGCAACTGCATATTGAAATATCAATAAATTTGTCAAATACATTGTTCAGACATCAAATGTCCCATTTGGCCGTAATTAATGTGAAGAAATGTAAAAAAAAAAATTACAGATTTTTAACTTACATTATAAGGAGTAAAGGAGAAATCAAGCTGATTTTTACCTGAATCTTGATCGCTAGATGTCTCAGAGTACTGTCAATAGGAAAAAAAAAAAAGACCAAAATCGGTGCTAGCAAACTGGAGTTGCTGCAGCTAATCAGGGCCGGTTCTAGCCCTTTGGTTGCCCTAGGCGAGATTGAGTTTTGCGCTGAGGGGGCGCCCTAGGAAGATCATGTTTAATAAACATGTTTTATTTCGCTTGTCGTTCTAATTCTATTATTAATGGGAAGTAGACCTAAGGGCGACATGGCGCCCTCAACACTTTTGACAAGCATCTAATGGCCAGAGCTCCCAGTTAGCTAAAATGCCAGTTGTGGGGGCATGTTCTCAAGAGTGCCTTTGTGCTTCTTAACAGACACAAAATTCAATTAAAATTTCTGTGCAACATGAACAGGGCTCTTGACGTGACAAAAATATGCGTTTTCAACTCAGACATTGTGAAGAAACCGTTTAAATTCAAAGTTTGTACTGTCACCTACCTCTTTTTCCATCAGTCGCTTCACTGAAAGCCCAGAAGAGTTGATCACGGAGGTCATGCCTTCGCGACGTAAACTTTAAGTTTATTTCCCCTCTAAAAAATAGGTAATTGAGCACTGTCGTGGTTATGACCATATCAGTGACTATGTAACATGGAAACGGTCCAAATGATGCCTGTGGCTTTCACAGTAATAGTGTTACTGAAGGCTAGCTCTAGTCTCGCACTAAAGTCCCGTGGGAATTCAGTTGTTGCAGGAAATGGTAAACAAACAATCGCGTACTATTTCTTTTCCACAGTCGGTCAACACACGTTATTCTTACTCCAAGCTTCTTCCCTTGTGAACACCTCCGATCTTCACTCTTCACACACTACGCTCCAATCTGCACACTCCTGTTTACCATTTCCTACAACAACAGCAATATATTCAAAGTTCATTCACTATATTCAGACTTTCATTCCATATATTCAGACTTTCATTCAATATATTCAAGGTTCATCAATATATTCAGACTTACGTTCAATATATTACGACTTTCACTTTCATTCAATATATTCAAACATATTTACATATACTGTATATATATATATATAATTTCCTTATTTTTATATATATATATATATATATATATATATATATATATATATATATATATATACATATATTCATACTAGTAGGATGAAATCATTGTTAGTTTTGTTCTTCTCGTGGGATTTAAGGATAATAAGAGAACTGCAGAATATCATCAGACATTTCCATTTCTAGACATCTGGCTCAAACTATCTTATCATCATATGAGGCCCATATCAGCAATTGACTAATTATTTAAGCAATTGACAGTTTTTATAGAACTTTTCCCTTATATGTACTTTTTTCTTTCTAACTGTGAAGCACTGTGTAACCCTGGTGTTTAAATAGTGCGGCTGTATATAAGTTAAGTTTTACTTATGTACAAAAAGTTTACAGAATGTAAAAGTTGTAAAACTGAATGCACACTGTGTTTTGCAAAGTCATTTCACTTTTAAGCAGACGAACAAAAGAATCCAACATTCCCTCTGCCGCATGCACAGGTCTATAAAACTACAGGTGGGAGACAGCTCAGAGCTGCATTGGTATTCCAGCTACAATTGTCTGCACTATCACCAGTTCTTCCATTTATAAGCCGCCTCCACTACAATTCTTCTGTGTCCAAATACAAATAAAAATCTCTGGCCAGCACACTACTTGATCAAGATGGTGTACCTTGCTCAGTATATCCTATCAGTATTCATGGCACAGGGCTTAGATGCTTTTTCAAAATAAAGCAACTGCAACAGACAAAAAGCTCCTCCAAAGTGGGCTTTACAGCTTACTGGAGTAGGCCAGAAGGGGAGCAAATTTTTCATAATCAGTGACAGTTGCACTAATGTCAGAGCTTAAGTAATCATTGAGCTGTAATCTTACCGTCTCCTTTAAATTCCAATTTTCTGTTTTTATTCCCACTATTCCATTAGCAAAACCTATGCTTTACCTAATTATTAGTACTGTAAATTGACTTCACAGCCTCCAGTTATGGTTACATTTGTCTTAAAGGGTAACTACTGTTTTTTTTTTCAACCTGGACCCTATTTTCCTATGTTTTTGTGTCTAAGTGACTGACAGTCTTTGAAATGGGTCCAGTATTAAGCAAGATCGCTGCAGTCGGCAGCGGCGAAACAAGCTACAATGTAAATTAATAGGGCAATAATCCAGCTTGTATTTACCTTCACAAAAGTGCTCATTTTGCCACTGACAGGCTCAGATTAATATTCTAAGTGTCTGACAACATTACGGAAAGGATTTCTAAGGAGGTGGACCTTTCTGTTAAAGAGTAAGATCCTTTTTTCAAACATAAAAACCTCCGCGAAAATACACTTTATTCAAAGTCAACAGAAAAAAAATAAAACAATATAAAGCCACTTTGGGTCGTCTTTCCATTTTTCCAACCATAACAACTCTAGTTTTGGTTGAAATAAACACATAGTTTATTAAGTGAAAATATGTTGGCTCTATTCACGCTAAAAGTATTGCTTTTTTAAATGGAGTCTGGTGGGTTTAGCGCTAGCTATACTTCAGAGCTGTTTCTGGTTAAACAGAAAGGTCTCAAAGAGGTTTTAAAGGTCTATCTCTGATCTTTTCCATAATGTTGTCAGACACTTAGAATATTAATCTGAGCCTGTCAGTGGCAAAACAAGCACTTTTGTGAAGGTAAATACAGGCTGGACAATTGCCCCATTAACTTACATTGTAGCTTGTTTCACCGCTGCTGACTGCAGTGATCTTGCTTAATGCTGGACCAATGTCAAAGAAAAAAAACTGTAGTTACCCTTTAAACCCAAACTGTACGTGAGCATATTAGCCTTGCCTGCCAGATGAGTCTGGCAAATTGATCAGGCTGTTAATCATGTCTGGCCTTTCTCATTTCTTCCTTCTGTTATCTCAGAATTTAAAAGCACAAATGTAGGTTTTTTTTGTTTTGTTTTTAAAGCTACACGATCAGAATCTGAGACAAAGATGTTTCTGCTGTTTTCCCTGAAGCAGTTGGAGAGTTCAGTTAGTATTGAGAAGAAAAAAATAAAGGCACAGAAGAATAACCCAGCAATAATCACTGTTGTGTTTTCATTGGTCATGGAAGATGCACGATGTACAAACTGTCACTGCTACCTCAGATATAATCTTTGGATGGCTGTTTGTTTCTTTTTTACTCAGAAAAGCACAAAGTCATAATTGATGAATAACTGGTGGAATGTGTGCTCAATTTATCTCTATTTTATCAAGGAAATCAGACAGGGAATGGTGTTCACATTTTATACAAATGGAAGATATGAAACGTGGTATGAAACGACTATGGACAAAGCTACATGAAACATTGTTCTGAATGTCTTGGGAATTTAAATGAATACAGTGTGGATTGTTTTTCATAATACAAAGTATTTCTGCGTGAAATTGCTCTGGGGGAAAAAGAAACCATAGTTGTTTCACAGTTTGGAACATACACTCACCTAAAGGATTATTAGGAACACCTGTAAGATTTCTCGTCAATGCAATTATCTAATCTACCAATCACATGGCAGCAGCTTCAATGGATTTAGGGGTGTGGTCCTGGTCTAGACAATCTCCTGAACTCCAAACTGAATGTCAGAATGGGAAATAAAGGTGATCTAAGCAACTTTGAGCATGGCATGGTTGTGGGTACCAGGCGGGCTGGTTTGAGTATTTCACAATCTGCTCAGTTACTGGATTTTCACACACAACCATTTCTAGGGTTTACAAAGAATGGTCTGAAAAACAAAATACATCCCGTATGCTGCAGTCCTGGGGGGCGAAAATGCCTTGTTGATGCTAGAGGTCAGAGGAGAATGGGCTGACTGATTCCAGCTGATAGAAGATCAACTTTGACTCAAATAACCACATGTTACAACCGACGTATGCAGCAAAGCATTTGTGAAGCCACAACACGAACAATCCTTGAGGATGGGCTACACCAGAAGACCCCACCGGGTACCACTCATCTCCACTAAAAATAGGAGAATGAGGCTACAATTTGCACAAGCTCACCAAAATTGGACAGTTGAAGACTGGAAAAATGTTGCCTGGTCTGATGAGTCTCAATTTCTGTTGAGAAATTCAGATGGTAGAGTCAGAATTTGGCGCAAACAGAATGAGAACATGGATCCGTCATGCCTTGTTACCACTGGGCAGGCTGGTGGTGGTGGTGTAATGGTGTGGGGGATGTTTTCTTGGCACACTTTAGGCCCCTTAGTACCAATTGGGCATTGTTTAAATGCCACAGCCTACCTGAGCATTTTTTCTGACCATGTCCATCCCTTAATGACCACCATGTACTCAACCTCTAATGGCTACTTCCAGCAGGATAATGCACCATGTCACAAAGCTTGAATCATTTCAAATTGGTTTCTTGAACATGACAATGAGTTCACTGTACTAAAATGGCCCCCACAGTCACCAGATCTCAACCCAATAGAACATCTTTGGGATGTGGTGGAACGGGAGCTTTGTGCCCTGGATGTGTATCCCACAAATCTCCATCAACTGCAAGATGCTATCCTATCAATATGGGCAAACATTTCTAAAGAATGCTTCCAGCACCTTGTTGAATCAATGCAACAAAGAATTAAGGCAGTTCTGAAGGCGAAAGGGGGTTAAACACGGTATTAGTAGGGTGTTCCTAATAATACTTTAGGTGAGTGTATGTTTACATAGTTAACATGGTAACACTCATGACCCAGGACACACGACCCAGGACCTTAATACAACAGTTTGTGTAAATGCTCACTAGTACTCATAGTGCAAACGTTCATCTGACTTTATGATCAGTCAAACAAAGTGAGAATCAAGCCAATTTATAAGATGTTAACACATTACATAATGCTTTAGTTTTTCTCAACTTTTTCTCTCTCCAGCTATCTCAACACACATATCATACAGTGCACCATAGTCTCGCTTGCGCTAACCCCCAATTTCCACCGACTGCGTAACAGCTGCGGTACGGCGGCAGAGTCATTAGGTTTCCATTAAAGTCAATGTGTGTATTTCCACTGACTGCAGAACGGCTGGGTTCTGACTCCGGCACAGCTCCGGCGAGCCGCAGCCCTCCGTAGCAGATACGCAGAGCTTCTATTTTTGCAGGACGCTGGAGAGCTCTGCAACAATTTCAGCACACGGCAGATAGTGCGGGACAAGAAGTCGAGCACAGAAACAAAATAAAACATCCAGTTAATTTTCTAAATAAAATACACCGTGCTCACAGCGGATCATATTTCCCTGCACTACACCTTGAAAACACAGCACAGAGTTGTTTCCCTTCTACTCCTCTGGATGAAAACAAATGGTTCTATTCTACGTGAACTCACGAGAACTTGTGGGTCCTCGTGACTATTGAGGGACGGCGGTGCACGCAGCCGATACGCAGCAGAGCCGGTCCGCAGACGTTCTGCATTCAGTGGAAATCCGGCGTAAGCTCTGGACGCAGCAACGGTGGCTCTGCAAATTGGTCTCGGAAAGGAACTTGTTTTGTTGGAACATTTGCATTGTTGTAACATGAATTATAAAAAAAAGAGGATAAACAACTAAGCATTCAACTAAGCATCTAAAACAGTGTAGAAATATATCAGCAATAGCAGGATGGAGCAGACCTTCAATGTGGTCTCTGTAAAAGAGTGTATTATCAAAATGACCCAGATATCAAATATGCCTTCCTGCCTGTGATCAATTACTGTTCTGGAGAGAAACACAATCACTTTTGTTTTTTCACTTACAAAATCTGGGCACATAATTGGACTTCAGTAAAAGATTAAAATAAAAATTCTTTACTTTTATTTCTACATTAAAACTTAAGAATAAAAGCTATTTATCACATTTATTTCATGTAAAAATGGTAAGCTCAATCTTAAAGGGATAGTTTGGATCTTTTGAAGGGGGTTGTATGAGGAACAGAACTTATCCATAGTCAGTGTATTTATTTTTATTTTTTAGCCACCTAAAAAAAAGACACCACTTTAAAAAAATATAAGTTTAAGTTTATGCTATATTTAGAATATTTTTACCGCTTTACCTTGCCATCAGACGGCCCTTTTTTTGGCACTTCATTTTCTCAACAATATCCATCCATCTTCCATCCATCTTCGTCCGCTTATCCGGTGTCGGGTCGCGGGGGGGGACCCCAACCCCAAACCCTTTCCCGAGCAACATTAACCAGCTCCGACTGGGGGATCGAGGCGTTCCCAGGCCAGGTTGGAGATATAATCCCTCCACCTAGTCCTGGGTCTTCCCGAGGCCTCCTCCCAGCTGGACGTGCCTGGAACACCTCCCTAGGGAGGCGCCAGGGGGGGCATCCTTACCAGATGCCCGAACCACCTCAGCTGGCTCCTTTCGACGCAAAGGAGCAGCGGCTCTACTCCGAGCTCCTCACGGATGACTGAGCTTCTCACCCTATCTCTAAGGGAGACGCCAGCCACCCTCCTGAGGAAACCCATTTCGGCCGCTTGTACCCTGGATCTCGTTCTTTCGGTCATGACTTTACGTACCTTGTACCCACGTTTATTTCTCAACAATAGAACTTATGAAATTATTACTGTATTTTTAAGCAGACGCACAACTGTGCAACAACTGTATTATGCCACAGTTTTCACGATTTTCAGCGGTTTATGGAAGAAACAACAAACAAACAAATGCCTACTATTTGTCTTTTACTGAAATATTTGACAGGATGTTACACCATTTTTGCTTTTTTTATTCTAATCAGGGGTGCAAACAATAAGTATAATGCTGGCATTAATTTAGTTTGCAATCACTTCCCATGCATCCTCATTGTCTGCACTTGCCCTTGTGGTAAAAATTTTTTCTTATTCTATGATTCCTTTGATGAACCTTGTCTACCGACAGCAACATTTCTTCCATGTTCGTCTGGTTTTCATTATGTTTCCATTTCAGCCAATATCCTATTATTTTATCGATATCTGTATATTAGATTGTTGTTAATTTCATATCGTTAAAGGATTTCAGACAAATAAAATAAAAGTTTTTGCGGAATAACGCATAACTAAATATATGTAAGAATAAAAAAATTGAAATAAACAATGGGGCAGGTGTTGGGTAAATCATTGTCTTTGATTGGCAATTTCTCTCTGAGCATGATTAACCGTGTGATCACTTGAGAGCTGCTCTTGAAATTTACTCCAACACTTTGCTGTGTGCTCTGCACACAAACCTTACATGTGGCCACAATCAAATCCATAGCCTTCATTTGAAGCTACTGCTCACTATTACTCATACTGCAAAAATGCAGTCAGACCAAAATAATGCGCAATAAGTCTGATTCCAGCATGTTAAACTTGTCACGTATAACACTGTTTTTGCATGTACATTTGGGATGATTTGTGATGTGATAAGCAACCATATCCGCTGTAGTCCCTACTGCTGTGAAACAGCTGCTTTTTTGCTGATCCAATCAAACACAATTAGTATCTCCAACATAAACACTCTGCTTTTCCGCATATCTCTCTCTCTCTCTCTTTCATACACACACATTCCTACAATTGCATGATAGTCCCCCTCCCTATATTAACACCACTTGCCTACAGGGAGCTGGCAAAGTTAAGTGAGTTCTCCATCTGTTAAATTACAGAGTGTCAAAACTTTTAGCTGCTGAGTGATCCAGAGACATAATCCCATGTCTCCTTGGGTAATGACTTGTACTCATGCTAATTAGCACGCACATGGCCAGCAGTAGCAATGAGAATGTCCTAATCAAATAGACTTATGGTTTTGTCATGTCTATGGTTTCTCTCTTCTCTCTGGCTGACTGGGCCATAGCTCAGACCTCTGCTGGTCACCACCCCCTTAGACATCCCGCCGAAGGTAACTTTTTTTACTCGACAGTACAGAGCAACATTATACATTAGCAGAGAGAGGCAGATGTGACCATGGTCCCCAGTTGCAATCGAAACAGGGATGTTGCAATTACATGGCACATATTTTAACCTGCTGGTACAGTTTGGTTTTGAGTGATTGCCTCTTTGGGGCAGTCTGTATGGATGATAGAGAATATTCTGGATTAGCAATCCCAGACTAGAAAATACACCTAATGAATAAAAAATAAAAATAGACAACAATGCCAATGTTTGTCAACAGATAAAAAGCCGTTCAAAAATTGTATGTCTTGTATGGGTACTATCAGTCTGTGCAACAGAGTCGATAAAGTGATAGAATGAGAGAGTGAGAGTGACACCGAGAAGGAGAAAGTCTTCAAGGGTGAGTGGAGCAGAGGCTGTCTGTGTTGCTAAACATTGGCTATAATAGAGGCCAAGGATTAGATGCAAAACTTTAACCCCCCCCTCCTCCCCCCCCCCCCACACACACACACACACACACACACACATTGTATTCCATCAGGGCTTTATCTGGCCTTTTATTTGCCTTTATCGAGCATGGCGGAGGCAGCCCGCTCAGCGTTAACAATGTCGGGCTGAAGTCATTTCACACAACACTACTTGGTCATGTAAGCTGACAACTTTTATATTCCCTTACGTCCTTGGCTTGCTCTGTCGTATGGGCTTATCAGGAGTGGGGAGTGGCCTAAGCAGTTGGTTTTCAGCACCAAGACATGCCACAGAGTGGGGTAAATCGTGCTAATTTCAAGCCTGGAGGAACTATTACTAGGAGGTGAGCATAACTTGTAGTGGCAGACAAAACTGCCTAGAAAGAGGGAGCTCACATTGCTCACAGATTTGCTACATGCTGCACTGGGTTTAAGTGTTCAATACTGGGCATTGGTGTGCATCAAAGCTTTCACATGCAATTTATTCTTTGGTTGACAAAGGGCAGAAGTGGAAAGTAACGAAATACATTTACTCACGTTACTGTATTGAGTAGTTTTGTTGTGTATTTTGTATTTTTCAAGTAGTTTTTAAAATCGGTATTTTAAAATGTACTTGATTACGTTTTGAGTGAAGGATTGTATTTCGCTACATTTCAAATCCCATCCGTTACTGAGTAAAAAAAAAAAAAAAAAAAAAAACGAAAGGAAAGGAAAGGAAGAAAAGAAATCGCGCCAGACCATAGACTGTAATGCACCAGCATTATTTTTTGTGTGAATGTATGCAGCTTCTTCTTCTCTGGTTGAAATTTGCAATTAAAAAGAAGTAAAAGAACTGCAATATGTCGGACCCATGGATGTATTGGTCGGACCCGGTCGGACCAAGGGGGGTAAGCTTTGCTTCAGAACTCGAACCTCCTATGGCGCCATTTTGATGCTACAAAGCAATCACCTCCACCGCCATTCATTTTGACGTCACTTTGACAGTGAATAACTTTACATCTGAAGCGTTTAAAGACTCTATTTGTCCATTGTTTATTTCTAAAGAAACACAACAATGTATTAAAGGCTCCATTACCTTGTACCCACGTTTTGGCTCCGTTTTTGTAAAAATAGGCTAACGATTGTGTCATAACAAAGCGACATACTGTCGCATAGTAGAGGAATTACAGTATAGTACAGGAGAAGCTCGCAGGCAGTTTCGACTTACGTTAGCTGTTTAGGTTTAATTACTAATGTTAATTATCATTTTAGTTAGCAATAATTAGCCTGTGCCCATGTTATCTCCTTACATATACCTACACTCTCCGTCTCGGCAAGATTCGTAATGATTGAGATTTCTCTTGGCACAGCTACCAGAAGACTTACTGCTTTCAGACAGGTTGCTCACGTCACATTTACGTCGTCTCTCTCAGTTGGAGGCTGTGCAGTAACGCTCAACGCTCACCAGAAAAGTGACTGATGCAGAGCGGGCACCGACATCTGAAGTTTTGCTGGTTACGCTGCAAAAGCAATAAAGCATCCAGGGAGGCAGCAGTCAGGACCAGCTTATAGCCCACAAAAACAGTAAGCCATTTTCTGAAGGGGAGTTTATTAAATAGTGTTTGGTGGACTCTGCTGCGCTAATATGCCCAGAGAAAAAAGAGACGTTTGAGAATGTGCCGCCTGACATAAAATTCATATTGAGCAGAATTGAGTTTAGCCTATTGGTTCGGGCCTCCACAACAGTCCCTATTTCTCATGTGGCCCCTTGGGAAGATGAATTGCCCACCCCTTCCGTAGGACAACGTAGCCTATGTTGGAGACTGGCTAAATAAATTCACATACTACATCTTATTAGCTCATACGGGCTACTTTGGTGTGTAGAAGCTAGCTGCTAGTCTGGGCTGTGAACATTAGGGCCAATTATGGAGTCAAAACACGTTATTTGGCCTTGATTTGCATTATAACTGTTGTTTATGTTTGTGAAGAAAGGGATGGCCTCAGAATTAACAATGAATGGTACTTTCACTTTCAGTTGATTGTTTAAAAACGTTTTATGGGATGGTCTGAACTAAAATTGCACGTTATACCTTTCTAAGGGTCTTAAATGACATGTGTGACATGTGTTATGTTGTTATTACATATGTATACATTTGTATAGATGTTTATACATTTGTACAGATTTTTCTTTAATTAAAAACCAAATAGCTGGGAGGAGGCCTCGGGGAAGACCCAGGACTAGGTGGAGGGATTATATCTCCAACCTGGCCTGGGAACGCCTCGGGAGCCCCCAGTCGGAGCTGGTTAATGTTGCTCGGGAAAGGGAAGTTTGGGGTCCCCTGCTGGAGCTGCTCCCCCCGCGACCCGACACCGGATAAGCGGGCGAAGATGGATGGATGGATGGATGGATAAAAACAAAATAGTTTTGGCTTTATGACCCCTTGTCCTATTTTCACTACATGGGAGAGATCCCATGTATCCCATCCCAGAGATGATGTTTGTTTTTTATGTACAGTAACTAAGTAACTTTTACTTAAAGTACATTTTAAATGAACTATTTATTACTTTTACTTGAGTAATTTTTCAGATAGGTATTTTTACTTGTACTTGAGTAATATTTCATCAAAGTATTGGTACTTTTACTTGAGTACAATATTTTAGTACTTTTTCCACCTCTGACAAAGGGTTTAAGCATTTGTAGTTCTTTTGGGTAGGGGGTGTAAGGGGTTCGTCTGCACAGTCTTTTAATTAACCTCATGCCCTGTTACTATCCACGCTGCCAGGACTTGGCTGACCTTACACCGATTTATGCTGCAGTAAAAGTGACAAGGTTATGGAAATACAGGCTGATGCAGGATGTGACAGAGGGGTTGCTGGACCAACCTTTAACAAGCTGACAGAGGCCATTATCCTTGATGTCAGATGAAGAGGTGTAAGATGGAAATGACCCTTTGCATTTAATGCCGCACTGCCTGCTTAACATAGGAATAGCCACCAGGGAGATGAACTAATGGTGGACAGCCAAATGCTTTCTGTTGACTTAAGGATGGCACACAAAAATAAACCTCATTCATTCTCTACAGAGGAGTGAAAAAGGATATTTTAAATGGAGCAAAACATCTACTAATTAAAAAATGAAAGCTCAAAATGCTTATATGACATTTTTACTACATCTGGGCTCAACAGGGGCAATAAACTCTGTGTCCGGGCAAGTAGAATGCCTCATGCAGTTGTCCAATTGGGCAAAAAATTATTTGGAAAAGATTTGAAAATTGAATATATCTCCCAACTCAAACAAAACGTCACATACCTGTCAGTATTAAATGTCTTAACTAAATCACAGCTAGCTAAATTGTCACATAATATTAGTGCATGCATATTGTCATTTTCAGTGTTTTTGTCATTCTGGTTGGAAAAAGGCTTGATTAAAACTGATGTTGATTATATTATTTCAGCACACCCTCCTTATACATTAACAAAATAGTTCAGGTACAAGATTCTAGAGGCTCATAACAACAAAAGGCACAAACACTTCACATTAGCTGAAAAAACAGAGCCCCTGAAGCACCTCTTCCAGTAAGTAAAGGAATAAGTTAGAATCACCCCAGCTATCTAATTCTTTCCTGTTAATTATATTTTTTATACATTATAAATTATAATTATCCAAATCCCTTTATTTATTTTTTGGCACTTGCCCAAAGCCCAGTACATGCATTTTGATTTCTCTTAATTATCTTAAACTTTCAAGTGGGACTGCAATGAATTATCTTATTTTATTATTGATAATTGCTGATTATTTTTTGATTAATATTATAATTAAATTCATTGAATAATTATGTAGTCCATCACAATTTCCCAGAGCCCATGCAGATGTCTTCAGATTGTTTGTCTTATCCGACGGTCCAGGATGCAGAAATATTAAGTCCCCTTTCATCGGAGGTCAGGTTTATTTTCTGACAATCAACTATTGTTCATCCCACTTATTTTTCTACACAGTATTTGGTAACCACATGTCTTATTCCATATCTAGAGCTGCCATTCACGTAGTCCAACTTTAATGTGTTATGTTGGCAGTTTTTGGCAGTTCAGTTTTCATATATAGTGTTAATAATTTATTAATTTAAAACCATGACATGCATGCCAATAGTATCTTTTTCTGCTGCCATATACTATTAAGCTAATAATATTGGATTTATTTCATCACTGAGTCATTCTGCACATCTTTGATTTACTTCATCATTATTTAATCCTTAATCTGAAATGACATGGGTCACATACGGTGTATTCATCTCTTAATATGGGGACCTGCCATAACTGTCTTAAAGATCCAGCGTGTTTAGTTGTTCATTATCAAAATCTGTGTTGCCCGTTCACAAACTTTTCCTTCTTCATGAATATTTACCATCAATTCCAAGTACTCCATTTGGCTTGAAATTTTACGTTTGCATTTGAATGAACTGCGGTAGATGCTCCACATTCATGCGCCATCTTGAAATATGTTAGCCGGTAAGGGACATACAGGACATACTGCTCCGCCTTTCGGGTTTCCGCTGTCACATGATAAACTCACAGGTGCTGCTAATGCTGCTAATGGGTATCGTAGCTTCCCGGCCCCGGCAAGTTTGAAGAAGGAAACATGGAGGACCACACGTATTCAAAATCCAAATTTCAGGAACAGGAGTCCTCTTTTTTGCCCAGAAAAAGAAAAAGGATATTGAAAAGAGCAAGAGACCGGCTTTTTGAAGTGTGAAGGCTACCGTAGCTGTAATACGTACTTTGAACTACGTGGGTCGAGAGAGTTGATTGCGATATATGATCCCAACGCTAGATGGGAGAAATTCCTACACATTGGACCTTTAAAACCACCATGTTTATCAATTAAATGATAATAACCAAGGGAAAGCACAATAATCAAATTCAGCTTTGGATTGCTTGTGGCTGAGCAGATGCAGCAGAGGGATGATGCTTAATTAAATATTGTGGCTTTTTTTCTCTTTATTGCTTAATCATTAAAAATGTGATATGGGTCCATTCAACAGCACATAATTATCTTGTCATTCCAGTTAATAAGCATCCTATAAGGACTCACAGCCCACAAGGTACCTGCCCATCGAACAGCAGGGCAGATGACTACATAATGAGATGACTTGAGGGAAGTACACTCCGGTCAAAAGGTAGGTCTCTTTCCCACTGGAGCTGTGCACAGTAAATCTGGGGGTCACGCTCTGAAGCATACAGATTAATACAAAATCTAGGGTCAGTCATGGGACATATCATACTCTGTATTGCCATATGTTACTATATGGTCTAAATCTACTTAGTAGAACATAAACTAATAAGGACCACAGAGACCTCTAATTCAGGTTTTTTTTATGCAAATGAGAGTACAGCTTGGACTGCATTGGAAGAAAATAGAATATTTAATGCATGTTTAATGAGGATAATTGAATGTTGTCAATTTGATTAATCTGTCGTTATCTGTTATGGGCTCAAATAATTGATTAATCATTTGGTGAGAATGTCAGAAAATAGTAAAATAAAACTGGCCATCACAATTTCTTTAAGCCAACCAACAGTCCAAAACTCAAAGATATTTAGCATATTACGACATAAGACAAAGGAAAGCAGCACATTTTCACAACTGAGAAGTTGAAACTGGGCAATGTTTGGGATTTTAGCCTAAAAAAGTATTTAATCGAATAATCAATTCATCGAGAAATCGTTAAAGCTTTAAAATCATTTAAAATGTGAATTTTATGTTTATGTTCTGTACAAACAAAGTCAATGAGAGAAAATTCAGAACATCTCCTTGTCTTGTATTCCTCTTAAGGATTTTGGTTATTGGTGTTTTTTTGCCCCCAACGGCTCCTTCCAGGAAGCGCTGCCAGGAAGGAAGCACTAGGATTAGGCACTGGTTATGGTTAGGGTTAAAGTTAGGGTTAGGTGCCTTTAAGTCAACGGTCGCAGCGCTGCCTTGAAGTCAATTAGGCAAGGGTTATGGTTAGGGGTAGGGTTAAGGTTCCTTCCAGGCAGCGCTGCCTGGAAGGAGCCGTTAGGGTCAAAAAACACCATCGAGCCAGGATTTTGAACCAGCTGTTTTAAGCTTCTAATGCCTACCAACGTGTATGTATGTATGCTCCAGTGAGAAATTTGCTAAACAAACAAATAAATAATACAAAACCAGAGTTAAACTGCAAGATTCCAATGTGCGTTTCAGTGTTAATAATCCATTTGCAATCTGGTGATTTCAGTGAGTCATTGTCCTCCAGTCAAACAGTGCGACGACAAAATGCCAAATACAAAGACAACAGAACAGAAGCATTACTTCAATCATGCGAACAATCAAAACACAATGTGTGTGTGCATATAGTCACAGATGATCCTATCAGACATATAAAATAAGAAATCACAAATCTTAACATCCAGGTATTTGTTCACAAAATATTACTGGCTTGCATCTTAACTCTCTGAAGATGTGTCTTTTTCCTTCTGCAGTTTGTTTATTATGTTTTTGTCCTGTTATGTGAATAGCTTATGGCAATGTTCATTGATCTGCCGCACGTTGTGTCTGGATGTTGTTTTGGAGATTGGGCAGGATGATGCAGCTTATGTAAGCAACAGTTGAAGTCATCAGGGGAAGGAGAGATTTAGCCGCACATCTATGTTAGAGGAGAAGTGATGAGATATTACCAATATCAACACACTCACGCTGTGCTTAAGCACATCCATGGTTCCAGAGCCCGACGGCTGATAGAGCCGCTGCTGCAGAATGGTAAATATTACTGCACTGCATGAACATCTGTTCATTACATTGAAATTGCTACATTACCAGCTGTGGAAATTAACTGGAATCCTGTACCATAATTCCACTCAAGCTAGGGGAAAATAGAGGGACTGTATATATTTGTTTTTTGCAATTATTGTCCTAGCTATTATCCTAAACTGAACATATATACTTCACGTCTGCAGACTTTTTTGATATATGTACACTATAGGATACAGAACCACTGTTGCAGCAAGCATATAAACAAAGAATTAATGATTCTAAACAGGAATTGTTTTCTCCAAAACTACAGAGCCTGGCAGACATCATAGGTCGATCTTTTGATAATTTGCGGGGCACAGATTAGTCAATTGAAGACTTAAATTCATCATCTGTGCCCTCAAATTACTGAATAGAAACAATCAGTTTCCACTTTGGAAAAGCTGTAAACACAGCCTGTTGTCATGAGCCATTCGTTCCTAAAGCTACAAAAAGTTAAGCACTGTAATTCGTAAGTATTCCACGTTTTTTTTTGCTGTATTCATTACATTGTTTACCGCTGTATAAGAACGCGGCTGGCCACGTAGGGAGGAGGTCGGGGGGATGAGTGGGCGTTAACACACAGGACTTTTAAGCCAAAGAGCGGATTTCACTTCCCAGGGAAAACTAAAGCCTTTCACCCAGGAAATTAGTGTTGATTAGAAGTTTTTTAATCCAAACCACAATCTTTTTCCTAATCTTAACTTTCGTCACGTCAAAACCCTCATATTTTGTGGACTAAATTTAACCGTAATGTCCGCCGAAATGACTGGCAGTTCGCTGTGCTTTGTACCCGGCTCAAAGTCACCTATTTTCAGGTAACTGAGCTACCAGCTACCGCTGATACAACAAGGTCTGTAGCCCGGGTCACGAAGCTCTGTAGCGGTTTAAACAACTAGCAACTGCCGCTCGGCATCATGGAGATGGTTTATAAAGGTGATCTGGTGAATGTGACAGCAATACATTGCTTATTTACACATCAAGCAGCCATAGAACAACTTCACCATTCAATTGGAATCGTTTGTCTACCTGATGATGTAAATCCAGTACTCACTCTCTTGTGGTCTCCTCCAACTGCGGAGGGAAATATCTGGCTCTTTAGCTGCTAATTTCTCCACTATGGCCACCAGCTAGTATTGCAGACAATTATTTTATCCATTGTTAGTATAAAAATATGAAATAGTGCAGCTTCAAGGGATGAAAAATAAAACAATGTTCTCTTTAACAGACAAAATGCTAAATATATCCACGTATCTTAGTCTAAAATAAAACTATACAACCCAAGACGCCTGCTTTAATTGTCCATGATCTGACAACATTCACTATTTCATTTTATGTGTGCCATGTAGCAGCTTACCTGGACAGCTAAACCAGAAAGAGAGTATAAACAACGTGCAACATTTAAGTAAACAAGGACAAATGGACTGAATTAGTTAGAATAAAGAATTTTACTTTGAGGGAATAAATTCTGTACTTTGAGGCCATCTCTACACTAAAGCACATCTGCTTACAGTAATATCTACAGTACACAGTGCTCAGGACCACAATAGTCTTTTTAGAAAGATGTGATACAAATATGTCCATAGTTGCAGTTGAATTACTACCTGCGTGATAAAGCTGCACTTAAAACCAGAGATGGATTCGTTTTTATGACCATGTTACCTCACCAACAGGCAAAAGTCACTCCGCAACAGCAGTTTTGAGTTAATTAATTTTAGTAAAGTAGCACAGTTTCAAACAGGAAAGCTCTGAGGACAGCGGTGACATGTTGATGTTTGAAGTGATTTGGTTTTCAGTCCATTGAACAATATATCTCTTTAAGAAATATTTAAGGATTATTCCCAATCGTGTTACCGTACACAGCAAAAAAAGCATATCCTCCAGTTAGCCATTATATGTCTATTACATTTGAGCTTTAGTGACAGTTAGCGCCTACTCTCTGTTACTCTGTGCCAGAGCTGGATACAAACTTTTTTTTTTTCACAAAAACAAGCAACCTGCAGTCTATTAAAAAGGTGTTATAGTGTTAGAACTGTATAACTGTGTAAACCTACAATTGAAGAGTGAGGAAGGGAAACCAAGAGAGAGGGAGCATTATTTTCTATTTTCAGATGACCACACTGAAAGCCTTCTTTGAAGAAATATGCAGTGAGAAAACTCATAGCATATTTGTTCCAAGACCGCAAAATTGGTGAATTTCAATTAAATAATGCCCTGGGACATTTGAATATCAGAGTGCCACAACTCAATGAAAGATAACCTGTTCAAAGCAGCAACGGTAATGAAATAAAAATAAAAAAGACTAACAATGAAGTCAACCTTAAAAAAGAATCAAAAACTATTTGGCCAAATACAATTTATAGAACATGATGGCATGAAAGTCAATTAATAAACTCCTCTGCTGCCTGCAGAGATATAGGGCATTTTCACACCCAAAAGTCCAGACCAAGGTTCACATTTTTGTTACATTTGACCTGACATACTTACATCCCGTCATTATCAACCACGTGAGCTGCGTCTCCCAATACTTGTAATTGATTGGTTTGTTGACGGGCTTCCCCTTCGTCCCGTGTTTCAATTTTTGTAAGTTTTTCCAGCTGGCTTCTTCTCTTTCCATGCATTTTGTTTTGTGGTGTTGTTGAGAAGCAAGCCACAGAAACTTTACATGGGTCTTGAGGAGCTGCAGCATTTATTTAGAGACAAAATAACTGCTAATTTCTTCTTTAATCCGATTCCCGACAGCTGTCTGCTTTGAGCACATTCATCATCACTCTTTTTCTCTCTTGCTCGACCACACACTCGCTACATACACACTAAGCACTGATTCCTTATAGGAGGTTCCCTACTATTATAACACAATGATAGTCTGCCAAAACTTCCTGTAATTGGTCCAAAAGTCTGAAACATCCAAAAAATCCTTTCACTCTGGAAACAGACTGGACCATGGTTTAATTTGTTCCAGACCAAGACTAACTCTTTTTGTCTGACCAAGGTTTGGCTGTTTTGTCCAGGAGAGGTTTAACACTTGTAATTGTGGTCAAATCAAACTGAAAACTCCAGACCAAACAGGGTAGGTGTGAAAGCAACCTTATATAGTCAAATAATATATAATTCTTAAGACAATCAACCAAGTATAATGCCTGCATATGAGAATGTATTTTTATACAGAATTTCATGTTTTTATAGTGTTCTCCTGACTGAAGTCCATATTCTGATAGTTTTACAGAAGCACTGTAAACTGTATTTATAATGGTGTTTCATGCTACAATGTTTTTATTGTTTAAAGGTCCCATGACATGGTGCTCTTTGGATTCTTTTATATAGGCCTCAGTGGTCCCCTAATACTGTGTCTGAAGTCTCTTTCCCGAAATTCAGCCTTGGTGCAGAATTACAGCCACTAGAGCCAGTCCCACAATGAGCTTTCCTTAGTATGTGCCATTTCTGTGTCTGTAGCTATTGAGGAGGAGAGAGGGGGGGCAAGGTGGAGAGTGGGGGTGTGGCCTTGACCAACTGCCACTTTTCTCGTTTGAAAGCCATGATGTCTCTCTCTCGTGGGTGGGCCAAATTCTCTGGGCGGGCAAAGCAGAGAAAGGGGAGGTAACCTTGCTCCTTATGACCTCATAAGGAGCAAGATTCCAGATCGGCCCATCTGAGCTTTCATTTTCTCAAAGGCAGAGCAGGATACCCAGGGCTCGGTTTACATCTATCGCCATTTCTAGCCACTGGGGGACCATAAGCAGGCTGGGGGAACTCATATTAATGTTAAAAAACCTCATAAAGTGACATTTTCATGCCATGGGAAACGTGTTTTTTTATGGCCCTGTCCAGCATAGAGTACAATCCTAATAATAATTGTTCACTAAGGGATCAGCATGGGAAATATGCCACAAGAAACTGACGTTCATCATATCAATATAAGTAGCACAAACACATGGTAATTCACGCAAAGACACTATTACAGAATCCAGTGGAATATTTGGTTTTCTCAAACCTTCAATTTTTTTAATGAGTAACACTCTCTGATTGTTAATTCAGCCCTTTACATCCTCCCTGCACACAATACTAAATTAAGAAACAACAATGGGCTCAATGTCCTTGTAGGACAAACCATTTAAAGTTTCCCAAAGAGAAAATCTTCTATGCCTTTTACAATTTTATCTGATGTTGGTATTAAAGGCTCGACAACAGAGATTTGACGCTGGACAAGCGGCTGTTTGCTTTTTACTCGCTTTTATCTAAAAGTTGCACAATTGACAAGATAAAATGATCTGAAGGACAATGTTTCTTTTAAGTTATCATTTTCCTTAATCACTATATTAAAGCTTTAGTGTGTAAGTTTTTGATATTAATTAACATCCATTACATTCAAGCTATTGCCAAATGAGTTGCTATAAAGCTAATTAAGCCTACAGCTCCACAAAACTCTCTCTGTATTTCTCAGTATGGCTATGTTCAGAAGATTGTGTTGTCTGGTGACTTTCCCGCGCAGAGACTCGAGTGAAGATAATCACCTCTTCTGAAGAGTCCATCATGTTTTTTTTAATCCTCCGTGTCCTCCTTGGCTACAAGCAACTGCGTGGAGGAGGCCGGGGGTGGGGGCGACGCAGCTTGTATCATGTGGATACTTAGAATTCTTCATGGGGGCGGCAGAAACTACGCACTATAGTTTTAACTGCACTACAGTGAGAGCCTTTGGACACCGCTGCTAAAGGGGGATGATAACTTTAAACACCACAACTTGGTTAACAACTCATTTCCTTGTGCATAATACATTATAATTAAATGATTAATTTGTAGTGGATTATCCTAGTGTTGTTGTTAAGGCTACATGTGGGCCTGCATGAAATATTATTATTATTTGAGTCAAGAGTATTTAATACTCCTCACTATTAAAGCTGCAGTTTCCAGTATAGACAAAAAATTAACACACTGACGCTACATTTACACATGGCCGGCTATTTTCATAAACGGACATTTCAACCTCTCGGTTTTCAGAAAAGTGTTCGTTTATATGTACCGTAAATGTATATATGCCGTCAATCCAGTCAAGAGCACGCCAGACCTGTAGGTGGCAGTGTAACGAGAAATCAGAATCCTAACAATAGCAACAACAGCAACCAATCACGTCCTCTTTCTCTCTCTCGGCTGTTTGTCTCAGTTTACATGCAAACATACAAACGAAGATTTCAAAAATCTCCACTTTGGCCGGAGTTTTTAGAAATAATCGTTTTCTGTGATAAAGACGGGGTTTTCGTGTAAATGAGAGGCCAAACCGCAGGAAAATATCTGCGTCTTCCTTTCGTGTAAACGGGGCTTTAGAGTTTGACTATACTTTTTTTTCTTTTAGTTTAAAGGAGGTAAAAGAAAAAGACTCAAAAAAGTGTTACTCACACATAGTCTCAAAGCACATTACCTGAATCTCTTGGAAAACAAATATTTGGATTTATCATTTAAATTGTTGTTGAATGCTTACCTGCATGTTCAATTGTTAAACAAATTAATAAGCACACAATTGTTTTTAGATTTTGACAACTGGGGAGTTACTGCCTTTATTATACAATTTTTTTTAACTTTTTTCCACACAATAAAAGTAAAACTTTCTATTGTCCCAGTAGCTCTAAAATTTGCATTCAAAGGGATGTATTCACCCAGTGGGACATACACTCTTATAAACAATGACAAGTCTCTCTCATGAATAATACATTTGGTGGGACTGCTTAGAGAATGCTAAAGTTGCAAGAGGACCAGCCCTCCAGTTTTTTTTTAGACTCATATGTTTAAAGAAGCCAAATATGCTTGATATATGATATTATATAATATGCTTTCACTTAAAGAAAGACATCATCATGAAAAAACAAAGACATGATGGTAAATATATTTCATAAGTTGTGTGCATTTTGCTTTACCATATCCATATCTTTGCCACGGGAAACCAAAGCAAGCATCTCAGTTATGTTTGTTTTCAAACGTCCTCTGACTTAATTGCTCCATTAGTTAATGAGTTATTTATCTTTCACCACTTGAAACCCACGTAATCACTTCATAAGGGCTGCAGCTATAAAGATCTGTTGTTCTTTTGAGGGAGAGAGCAACACTGGGAGAGCGAGTGAGAGAGAACATACATCCAAATTAACATTAATGAAGTGAGTTATAGGATCACGTATGGTGAGGCCAGGTCTCAAGAGACACTCAATATAAAGTGACGGAGGGAGGTGAAAGGGCAGCGTGTATTAACACACAAGGAACTTCCTTGACACTTTTTAATTGCCGCCTTAACCTGATGCCTCCTGATGTCGGAGCCTCTTAGTCACCACTCAGGCATCTCATTCAAATGGGAGATGGAGAAAAGAAAATCCAAACTGTGCACTGGATCAACCTCACTTATCCTCCTTAGCCTCTGACACTGTATTCTCCTATAATACTTGGCCAATAAACCACCATAACTCCCCCAAGGTTTTGGTACACATGACAAGCCCACGCTGCGGGTATGACTCCTCTTGCTCAGTGCTGTTAACTGTGGCTCTTAATTGCCATCTTCTGTCATCTTGGTGAACTATAGACCTGGAACATCTAGCATCACCGGTTGTGGGAAATATATTATATAACATGAACTCACTCATAATGCACATTGAAAGGTTCTTTGCTTTGTGGATTACGGAAGAGGAGGTTCAGTTTAGGAATAATGCAGGAGATGAAAGATGAACCAAAATTGTTTACTGATCCTTCAAGTAAAGTTTTGCACTACGTTACAACAATTATTATATTTTCCATTATTCCCCTTTTCCAAATCTATACATCAAGGTCAGAAAACTAGCAAAACACATAATGCAAGTAACAAGTAAAAAGATGCCTTCTGTCCCATTAGAACAGGATTTATTTCTCAATATAACCTGCACTGGTCAGTGATTTTAAACCTGCCAGAGTGCATATGTCTGTGATTTTTACCACCCATCCCAGTATTAATTACTACGGAGCCCCAGACATGACATCCGAAAAAAAAAAAAAAAAAAAACATACAAATTTGTGGTCACAATATACTAATTTGTGGCCATGAAATTTGTTAATGGATAATGACGTAGCCTAACTATAATATTACCTCTTAACCTTAACCTCTTAATTACCCTAAACAATATTTTGAAGTTTAACTCCTTTATTAAGCAGTTACAGTGGGGTCACATACTTGGGTTAACCCAATTTACCCAATGTGCTGGTCCATTAAATATTTAGTTCTTTCTTTTCTTTATAGTAGACTATGATTATTTTAAGTTTTAAATGTAGGTCTAGTGGAAGGTTTTAGGTAGGTTATTACAAATGTAACTCATGCATGCAGTCACAAAGAAATATATGTTAAGAAACATTTCAGAGAAAATGTACCTTAATACATTTTATTTACTTTCAGATAAACATATGTTACTATGCCTGAGGTGGTTAATATGGTCACCAGTGGTTTACTCTTTCTCCTTAGGAAGCAATAACAAACCGCGAATAATCAATAATCATTATTGAATAATCAATAATCAATCCATTGCACCCGTGGATGTAATGTATCAATGTTTACGCCGTTTGCGTAGACGCTCTTCTTCGCCCTCCATTGTCTACCACGCACGGGCAGATGATGTGCAGCAGCGCCCACTGAAGTCACAGTTTCTGATGTGTCACAGCTAAGGGTGCAACAAAAGTTATTGTAGGCCCAATTTAATATACAACTTAATTTTATACAATATATGTAGTATGTAGTCCCTGTCTCCGTTTCAGTTAAGGGGTCCTTAAAAAATGTTTAAGACCCCTGTTCTAGACAATATTTGTAATTTTTTTTGCATTGTTGCAATAACAATAAACATTTGCAGAAAGCAAGCATATATGTCTGCTCCCATGTAAAGAAGAACATTAAAAACAACATCTTTTAAAGTACATTTAGAACAGATAGAAAATGTGCGATTAATTTGCGATTAATTGAGAGGTAAGGACAATCTTCGATCAATCACGATTAAATATTTTAATCTATTGGCAGCCCTAATGATAGTATTTAACAGTGTTTATACAGGTTAATTACTGGTTATTAATGCTTATATTAAAAAACAAACACAAAAAGCACTGTAAACACATTTTACGAACACATCTGCAGAGATCATTATCCCTGTTGTTAATGTGATCTAGTCAAGGTGCATCTACTGCAGACTGTGTTGTCATATGGGTTTGAAAATGTTGCTCTATTTTTAATCAGTTATGTGGATTGAATCAATAAAATAAAAAAAAACTCAATTTTAAAAGACAATTACCTCTTCAATCTCAAAGCAATCAAGAGACCTGTTCATCATTTTAAAATATTCAATTTATCTTTATGACCAGAAAATAAATAAACCAGAAAAGCAATCTTACAGAATTGCTTCAGGGAAATATTTCAGGGACATACTTGTCATTTTTTTAACCTGAGGAAAATTGTTTTTCTGACCACACCCAATTAAAACAATCTGCACAGATCATTAAAATAAATATATATATATATATATATATATATATATATATATATATATCTTCAGCATTGATGTGAACCATAATATGCTGTTTAAAACCAAAATATCCCAGCGCAGGACTTCAGTGTATTCCATATTCATGTGTGTTTGCGGTTAGTCCTGGACAGTTCAGCAGACCATGATATTTCCTTAAACTAAATGTCATGAAGGCATTCAAGCATGAAATGTCACACTAATTCAGGGCACAAGCACAAAATGTGAGCTCGCAAAGGACTTTGTTCAAACCATACAAAGCAATTCATCAAAGAGAAAAGGTGGCCCAAGAAAAGTGACGTAGAAAACAAATGGTCTGCATGCACAGCTCAAATTGATTTTGCAAAAGAAATTGTGCTTAAAATCTATCTCAATTTCAATGAAGCATTGACACTCACTGATTCTTAGAGCTAAATCTATAACTTATGTCATTTTATTATAGACCTATGAAAAAAAAACTGAGGACAATATGTTCTTGAAAGATTATTATTAACCACATATTTGGATGAGATTAAATTTACAATAACATCAGTGGTAAGTTGGCATCAATTCTCTACACAACAGACAAATATTTTGAATTATTTTTATATTTTAGTCTACAAGAAGGAGAAACTTTATTATTCATCACATAAAATGGTACAGTACAATGTAGTGAAATTCAATCACTGCATTTAACCCACCCTAAGGATAAGGAGCAGACAGCATCCAGGGAGCAACTTGGGGTTCAGTGTCTTGCTAAAGGACACTTTGACGTGCCTGGAGAAGCCAGGGATCGAACAGCCAATCTTCTGGTTTAGGGCAACCCCGCTCTACCCCCCACTCTACAACCACACACCACAAGTTCATGTTTTAATTAATTAGAGTCAAAGGAGGAAGTCAGGGGATGTCGTTATAGGGCGATAACGCCTGTGAAGGGATCAGGTTGGGTCGCATGTAGTCTCGCTTTGCCAGACCTTCCTCCACAGCGCTGCGGAGGAGGGTCTGGCTAATCAACACAGCCTTCCGGGATGGGAGAAAAAAGTGCTGTGGTTTAATGGCTTTCCTTTAAAGCAATCACAATCATCATGGGCAGCGCTAAGCGCCGGAGAGAGGCACGGTGCTGCTGCAAAATGGCCTCAAGAAGGAACTTGTTTTGCTGGAACAACGTTGTTTTAGTTGTGCAACAGAAATCTTGGACAGATACTTTAACTAGCTATCTGGATTTAGCCTGCAGAGATCTGAGGAGCAGTTAACCATAGTCCTCATGAATCCACCGGAGTTTAAATACACAAACGAAAGAGTAAGGAACAGAACATCCAGGCGAAAAGAGTGAAATCTGGCGGAATTTCTGGCAGCAACCCTGGAAGTGGAACGTTGTAGATATAGACTAGTTTGCATGCCACACAACTGCAACGTCCCAACTTTCTATTCCAGCCAGGGACCTTTGCTGCATGTTATACCCCATCTATTCACCAGTTTCTGGTATACCTTTTCAATATCAAACTGTCCAATAAAGGTGGAAATGCCAAGAAAAATAATCTTTAAAGGTCCCATGGCATGAAAATTTCACTTTATGAGGTTTTTTAACATTAATATGAGTTCCCCCAGCCTGTCTATGGTCCCCCAGTGGCTAGAAATGGCGATAGGTGTAAACCGAGCCCTGGGTATCCTGCTCTGCCTTTGAGAAAATGAAAGCTCAGATGAGCTGTTTTGGAATCTTGCTCCTTATGAGGTCATAAGGAGCAAGGTTACCTCCCCTTTCTCTGCTTTGCCCGCCCAGAGAATTTGGCCAACCCATGAGAGAGACTTCAGATACAGTATTAGGGGAACACTAAGGCCTATATAAAAGCATCCAAAGAGCACCATGTCATGGGACCTTTAAAAAAACCAGAACATTAGACGTTAACCCTGGAGGCAGCTGTCCATTTTCCATTTCCAGAGTCAACGACAACAATCCCCTAACCTTAACCACGTGGTTATTATTGTAAACATGACAGAGGTGCCCTTATCTTAGTAAAAGTAGGTAATTGAACCTAAACCATGATGTTTCCCCTAAATACATATTTTAAACCCAAATCATGATCTTTCCCAAAACCTAACCAAGTCATTTTTGTGCATAATTTTGAAGTCAGAATATCTAATTTAGCCAAAATCTAATTTATGATGGCCTTTTCCATACAATAAGAACACGTATGTTCCTGCTACATATAATTCAGTGGATTGTTTTTTTAAAATAAATGTTTGGTTGTGACTCAAACTGGACTGTGCTTCATTGTTAGCAGGGACGTCACTAGGATTGAAAGACAGGGGGGGCTTAGCCCCCAGGCTATGCAAAACTTTACCTTGTAAAATCTTACTTACAAATGTTATTCTAATGTTAGCTTTTAGACACTTCAAAGCTGCATGGGGGGAACGTACTTAGGCCAGACCTGCTGAGTCTGATATTTTTGTTGCAATGAAGTTGCGAGAGACTAAAAATTCCATATACTTTAAAAATAAAAACCCCTGGTGATTGGTTGAATTTGCATGAATTGTTGCAATCGCAACATCGCAAATTCCTGGAGGGACTGATATGTATGTATGTTCATGTAGAGCCTAGCCTACAAAATCTACATACTGTATAACATAATGTAGAAAGTTAAGTTGGTCAGAATATAGCATATATAATAAATATCATAAAATAATTTAGTTTAGGCTACGCCTTAGTGCCTAGACCTGCCAACAAATGCCTGTTTAGGAAGAAAACAAAACGCCTTACATTTTCTTAGCCCTGTAGACCAGTGGTTCTCAAACTTTTAGACATCAAGGACCCCTAAACTGAAATGCCGATTAGACCACAAACCCCCATTTGATTAGATTTTGTCCAGGGGTCCCCATTTGATAGGATTTTTGCTTTTAGATGTTTTATTACAGAAAGTCAATGAATGAATCTATGAAACATTGTGTTAATTATGGATGGAATTATAGTGAAAATAAGTCATTTCACTTTTTGCTGGGGATCCCCTCAAGGACTCCTGGGGGTCCCTGGACCCCACTTTGAGAACCATTGCTGCAGACCACTAACATAACTTACCTCAATCAAGCCAATTCCCTCAGAATCAGTTGCCCTGCCAAACTCCTGTTTCTCTATCTCTGTCTTTCTCTGTCTCTCTTTCTTTCTCCCTCTCTCAAAATATCGTCCAGTATCCATCTGCTCAATAAATTGAAGGATATAACAGTACAATAGCATTAACAGTGACACTATAACAATTAGTTTTCAGTGACAACATTCTGTGGGGACTGTTAATACTATAGAGATAGCATGCTATATTAATGGCAAAGAATAGAGAACTTAGGATAACTAACTAGGTTAATTAGGTATTTCTTGTATTTCACTCTAGCTAGACTATTGTTTACCATAGTCAGCTAAAACAACCCTTTATCTTTACCTCAAGTAAACGTAGCTAAAGTTAGGCAAGTATAAATCATTAACAACAACTTACAATTTCACTCTGTAGCCTATCACTCACTCTGTGTGCAGTTGCAAGTTCACACCAAAAAAAGACACCAATGAGACGAGACGGGACGGTGTAGCCTATCATCTTCATAGCCATGACTCTTGTACTTCTGTTTAACTTTCGAATTTCTGTTTTTTTTGTAGCTGGATATATTATTTGTTGTTTCGAAATATGAATTTGGATAACGTTAGCGATAGTGAGATGCTTGCTACAGTTGCATTTCGAGTGATAAATTGGCAAAAACAACTTTTTATTTCTCGGATTTCCTGCTTTGTTTTAATGCCGCCAGGCGCTCTCTCTCTTCAGTTCCTCTCTACCTCGCTCATCCACATACCGTTACGTGCACGCGGGCTCGTTGAGCCTCCGTCTCTGCCTTTTGCACCAGCTGACAGTTCGTGAAATATAAATAAAACAGACTGACGGCAGTGCACGACGACAGAAACAGATGAATGCTGAAGGAAGATTGATTCAAAGTAGTGAGTGATACAGAGTGCACTGTAAAAAAAATAAGAGAAAAAAAATATATATATTATTTTTCTTATTATTTGGGGGGGCTTAGGAACATTTTGGGGTAGCTTCAGCACCCCTAAAACAGGCCTAACGACGTCCCTGATTGTTAGAATGGATGTGGCTATGACAACCGCCCTGCAATATCTTTTCAATTACTATAAAACCCATGAGTTTTCAAAATGTTGTAAGCTCCACTACCAATACCTCTGTAAATATCTGAATAATCAACTGCAACAAGTAAAGCACAATATGGCCAAAGGAGAACATGGACTTTGTAAAAAATAAAATCCAAAACAGTCATATTTATCACCATTGTTAAATTCAGTGGGATTTAAGTAATTATTATTACATTTCTAAGCACATGTAACTTAAATTGACTTAGATAATTCCAGCCCTCTCATCAGACATCACACATTTTCCAGGCACTGGACTAAAATTAATACTTACTAAGAGAGACAGTCTGGGTCAAATGTAAAGCGACAGTGGACTTTCATTTACTTCTTCCCCAAGCAATTTCACATCTCTACATCTTTCCTTCCACTGTGACTGCACTGCTGTGCTGAACTTTTGCCTCACAGAGTAATGAAGAGCCTTAACAATAATATGTAATTAGCCACTGACTATTCATCAGCCTAAACCACAGCATGCCTCAGGATTTGTAGAATAGTATAAAATATGAGTACCTATGTAATGAGTGTAGCAGTTTATAGAAGAGGAGTTGGATAATGAGAACAGATGATATTATGAAGTTTGATGAATTGGACTAACACCGGTGTATCAGTTATGCAGAAGTCATAGCACCTGACGCATAACGCCAGATTTGTTTGACCACTTACACAGTTTAGTCTATAAGGTCTTGTTTAATCCGTTCTGGTAGTTGAAAATCTGGTAATCACAGCTCCCTTTTATTTTATTATCAACTTTTCAACCAAAAATAAAATCAATCTGTGATAGTTATGAATGCTTTTTAATGACTGCTGTTGCCTCTTATGTCTTGTGACACTTACCTTATTACTTAAGTTTCTTATCTGTTATATTATTATTTCATCTTATATAATTTAAGGGTATTTTATTACATTTTATTTTTGTATTTGTCATTTTTTTATTTGCCTTATTGCAGTCTTGAAATGTTTAAATCCTGGTTAAAAAAAGGAAATGCACTATGTTTTGAAAAGTGCTGTGTAAATTCATTTTAATATTTATGATTACTGAGGGAGTCTTTTTTAACTATTGATACAAGCTTTGTGCCTAACTCTTTTAATTTATACTTGTATTCATACCGTATGGATGTTTTTTTTTTCCTTGTAACAAGGATATATTGATAATGTGGTTAGATGATTATGATGTGACTGGTCATCTTGCAGTTTGCAGTAAATCCCTCATTTCCTTCCCATGAGTTAATGCCTGAGGAAGACATGTAGTTGGTCAAAGCTTCGCTAATAAAATCAAAGGGAGCTGCGATTCCAGTTTTTGTGTATTGCAACGAATACACAAGACAGACTGGGCTTATTCCTGAACACACTGGAATAAAGTGTTGTAGTAAGATGCATTGTTGCTATATATTTCCGGAAACCAATAAGTGGTGGTTTACGGACAAATGAATGAAAAAAAAGTGTCTGGAAGGAGGCCAAGCTATATTCCAGCACACACATAGTTTCCTGAAACAAATCCATTAAGTTTTTAAATCTCTTGTTTGTACAGGCTATTAATTACAATGCAAGAATGTAACACAATAATAAAACAAATGTCTATTATATAAAGGTAAAATATATTGTTATTAAACCATTTGGATCCAGGGGAAATGATACAAACATAATGCTCCAGTCATGCCGTCCATTTCAGGATTACACCCTGTCATCATTTTGGTGAGTGCTGATATTTCTCTGTGACAGCATTAATGTCCAAAAGTAACAGCCCTGCTGCTCTGATAGTCATTGATCAATGATATTTACGAGGAAAAGTTGCTGATTAAGACAGGGGGCTTATTTTACCGCTACAATTGAAGGAAAAATATCAATACTCACAGAGGGATGGAGGCGGACTGAAATGAGTGAAATGATCAAGAGAAGATGTAGCTTGTTTTCATTAAGGAGTGGCTGATAACATCAGATGATTAACCACCATACTCCCTGCTGCTGTGATTCTGTACATGAGCCGGAGGAGATCTGTAGCAACAAACCACAATAAACTATTCTCTGTGGTATAAATCAGCCTCAACTCACTACAAATCTAGGAAAAAAAGAAATGAGAAAATGTTTCATATTTTAACTGTGACTGATTCACAACCTTGTTTTTGCTGATCATTTTATGAAATGTCTGTGTTATTTAAAACTGGACCATTTATACAAGCAATGGGCATTTTACTTTTGTTAGTTAAACAAGGGAAACAGGGGGGGGGGGAGGTATCTTTGAAGTTTGCCATAATCCTTGAAACAAAATGGTTTAGAAAACAACCTTCATACATAATGCATGGTGCATTTCTCTCACACATGATTTAGGTTTTTTTTTTTCTTCTTCTTATTTTTAGTTCTGGCCGATACACCAGGCTGGTTCGATTTCCCTGGGGATATGAAGGCCATCATACAGCGCTTCCTTTCAACTCTTTTCCAGTTCAATTTATCGGGTACATGCAAGGTTCAGACCCTCAATAAGAATCCCTGCTTTGTAAGATTCAAAATGATGGCTTTAAAACTACATGTTGAAGAGGATGGCAAATTTACATTCAAGTGCAGCATCAAGATGATAATGATTTACATGCCAGGAAGAACCACTCTGCTGATACTTCTGACTGTGATAAAGGTGAGCTGGAGAATGAAATAGATATAAAAGAATGTGTGATTAAATGTTATGTCTGAATTTTCAATACGATTTTGAGGACTGCGTCACTTTCAAGCAATATACCTTATACCACCTATCAACCTTGACCCTTACATGCATATTCTGGTCTTCAGAGACCAGGGACCCATTTAATGTATTCAGTTTCTTCCATTAAGCCTCCCTACTACTTTTTCTGAATATAATTTCCAGGTTAGAATTTGTCAAAATTGTTGTTTTTCTGATGTTTTCCTATAAAAAGTTATAGGATGGAAAATTTAGTTTAGTCACAGTAACATGATGGTGCAGGGCTGGAAGATTTTGACAAAAATCACAAAAACATATGTTTTGGGGGTTTAATAGTGTTAAGACTATGCTCCTTCACACATTTGTTAGACCTCAAGGATACACAGTGCATGCTGGTAAGTAGCACTAATTGCAAACATAAATGTTCTCCATATAGCAACTTTAACTGAGGGTCCTCTAAAGACCAGAGGTAATGTATGTAAATTTAACCTGTTAATATCCACCTCCTTTTGACTGATTTTTGCCAAAAATTAAAATTGCAGTCTCTGACCCTTTCCTCTTGTGACTATAAGATCATCATAGATTGTATAAGTGCAAAAATAAAACAGACTTAAGAATACAAGAATTATTTTTAGGTGAATGTTCAAGAACCATAAATCATTGATTTCTAAAACCATATGCAACTTCCAAGTCTGCGAGTGCAAGAATATGCTCTGTTTTTGGTGGGAAAATGCCATCCCAAATGAAACAATGCAACAAAATTAATGTTTCCATACTTGCTGACCTTATTGAAGAGAAGAAACTCCTTGCTGAAGACCAAGTAATTCATATATGTGTCAGAAAGAGAGTCCATAGCCAGGAAGCTGCTTATTAAAACTGCCCTGTAAATCTAGCATGGACAAGTCCTGGCCTTATTACATCATGGTTTTAATAAAGCTGTCCAGTCTTCAGATTATGCCAGTGACCTCTTTTTACGTAAGCCTTTTTAATGCTCCTCTGGGACCAGTTGGGTTTATAGAGTTGGTGCCAAATCATCACACTTAATCAAACACCTATAGCCTTCCCCTCAATTCTGAGTGAATGATGTTTATAAACACAGTATATCATTCAAGCCTGTTCGACTGCACAAGACATCACTGCGACAAGAATATCATCTTCCTGTAAGGAAACGGGCCTCTGGATTTGTTTTTGTTGTGGTATCTTTAAGTGTCATACGAATTATTTGAAATGAATGGTCAATTGAAGGATTTAATCGTCGACTGAAATTAATTGACAGGTCCTGACATGATACAAATCTCAATCCTTTTAATCCATTCAAATTACCATCAACACCCTTTACACATCAAAAGAAAACTGATTATCAACATGCTTGTCACACAATTCATAAATGCTCTCAACAATTATAACGTGCTGTCAAACGACAAACCACAAATCATATTTAACAAGGCATATTTAGGACTAAAGTGTAACTTAAAGGGGCACTATGCAGTTTTGGCCATTTCTTCTCTGTTTTCTTGCTTTTTGCTTGCAGGTTTCTCTATAGAACTCCCCCTACAGCTTCGGAATAGATATTTGGCAGCTCCTATTTTTACTTGTGTCTGAGTCCTCGCTCGGTCAGTCTGCCGTTTCCTCTTTCTCTGTTCCTCCGATAATGCTTTCCTAGCTTTCTGCTTCTCTTTTGCGTTTTAGAAAGATACCAACTTCAATCATAAAAAGAGCTTCTGTGAGACACATCCAGCACTATTTAGTGTTATTACAAATCAAATTCAACACTCTAAAACCAGGGGCTCAACCACAATCTTTTTCCATCCCTGTGTTATGAAACAGTCAGTCAGTCATTTTTCCCAGTGGCAGAAGACATGTTTATCTGGAGCCAAACTCAGTCAACCAGGCTTAAGGTTTGCAACTGCTGCAACTAATCTACTGTATGTGAAAAATTATGTTCTGAATTTATCAAGTTTGCCTGATGTTAACAGAGCAGGGCTTACTCTGTACTACAGCTAGAGTGCTTGTATCACAATGTATGTTCATTGCTACAATGGCTAATCTATACTAATCTCATTAGTTTGTGGGTGAATGTTTTAGTTATATGGTTCATAGGGTCGTAACAACAACACTGTCACTATCAGAGCTCTAAGTACTACGGGCGTCACGGTAGTGCATGTAACATTTTAGCTATGCATGCAATTCTGAGCTCTACATAGACCGGTGCATTTAACTTGGTACAGAAAATATGTTGTGCAGGGCTGCCAACTCTCATGCATTGACTGTAAGACTCACGCAATTTACCCTTTTTTCACAAGCCACATGTCCATTTTTGCGCAGTAAAAAACGTATTTATAACTGATAATGTCACTGACAGCCTACATGCCTACAGACAAGACAGAGCTGGACAGCACAACATCAGCATCGTAAAAACAATGCAGTAAAGCCAGCCGCCTCTTGGATTGTGATGTACGTCTATTAGTGCTGTTACGGTACAGGCACTTGGAGACATTGAAGGTCCTATGACATGCTGCTTTTTGGATGCTTTTATATAGGCCTTAGTGGTCCCCTAATACTGTATCTGAAGTGTCTTTCCCGAAATTAACCCTTGAAGCAGAATTATAGCCACAAGAGCCATTCCCACAATGAGCTTTCCTTAGTATGTGCCATTTCTGTGTCTGTAGCTTAAATGCTATTGAGGAGGAGAGAGGGGGGCAAGGTGGAGGGTGGGGTTGTGGCCTTGACCAACTGCCACTTTGTTTGTTTGCAAGCCATGATGTCTCTCTCTCTCTCATGGGTGGGCCAAATTCTCTGGGTGGGCAAAGCAGAGAAAGGGGAGGTAACCTTGCTCCTTATGACCTCATAGGGAGGAGATTCCAGATCGGCCCATCTGAGCTTTCATTTTCTCAAAGGCAGAGCAGGATACCCAGGGCTCGGTTTACACCTATCGCCATTTCTAGCCACTGGGGGGGAACTCATATTGATATATTGATGTTAAAAAACCTCATTAAGTGAAATTGTCATGCCATGGGACCTTTAAGGACAAAGAAAGACTTGCATTACAGCAAGAATTTATTACACATCATACAAAAATGAGTTGTGTTGAATATGTTACATCACCAAAAAAGTCCTAATATGATAATAAACATTTCCATAATAGGTTTGCTAAGAAATGCAATGGATTTCTGCTCAAAATGCTCCTATGAGCATATATATAAAAGTTTCACTGTACATTACTGCACAGGGAAAGTCAGCTCAAATGGTATTGTAACACATTGAGGTTGATATTGGATTCCTTTTGCTTGGATCGGGCCGCAGCCGTGGAAGATATGCAGTGAAAGAAGGACAATTTTTTTTTTTTTTGCTGGAGGTAACCTTTTTTTGGGTGCATGCAATTGTTTAAAAGTTACATGCACAAGTGCATGTACACAGAAAAAGTGTTTCAAACCCTGACTATGCTGTGTTCTAAGTTTGTTAGTTCTGCCACAGAGAGATAGGGCTTTTTGTCAGTGTGTGTCAAAGCATGTGAGCGGTGAGAATTTCTGATCGTCGCTCACGGAACTGTTTGTTCCCTGTACTCCTCTGCTCAATATTGCTCCGAGGTCAACTCAGATTTCACCCTGCTCCACTCAAATCGCTAACTGCTTGCTCCAAAAAAGAAAAAAGCTGTGTTGTATTTTAATTTTAGCTTAAACCCTAGCCTGTCATGATGGAATAGTACACTTGTATTTTGTACAGAAAATAGTGTGGTTGTCCAATACATACATGCATTCTGGGTCGGGCATGCTTTGAACTCATGGATTGAGCAATACTGGTACAAAATTGGAGCGGGATGAAGCAGGAGATAAGGCAGCGCTCCAACTTCTTTTTCAAATTCTTGCTCATTTCCTGCAGCTTTAATCACCTTTTTTTGCCATTTGGGGGAAGCAGAAACAAGCTGATAACGGGTTGACAAGTTTATTCACACATGTTGAATGAGCATGTAAACACCATATCCCGATTTCAGAAAGCCGGATAAGCCCTTATCCCGTTACGAGAAACCTGAATATGCTAGCTAGAGTACTGTTGAATGTATACAACCTATCCCGATTATTGAGTGCTGCTGACTACAACCTACATTAGCTCCTCTACACTAACTACTGAGGGAAACATCTGGCTCTTTTGCTGCAAAATGCTCTACTATGTTCATCAGCTGGCTGCTAACTTTGTCTGTCTGCATGTGGTGCTAGGCAGACTGCATACAGTTTTTTTGTTGTTGCTGAAAACAGCTGTCTGCATCTGGAAACAACGCTGGTGAGAGCAGTGGCTTTTAATCAAAACAGTAAAGTTGTGGGCTGTACAACCAAACTAAAATGAGCTGAAAGCTGCACACTGCAGAGTCGGTTGATAATTATCTGTGAGTTTGTCGATACGAGCGACACATTTCACATTGCACATTACACGTCATTTTATTCATTGTTAATATAAAAACTGTAACAGTCATTAGTAAGACATTTCTGCTTGTTACAGGAAGGAGAAGAGAAGAAGGAAAAGGAAAATGACAGGGTGATAAAATAGAAGAAATGTTCCAGACTAACATCAGTGAGAGAATGTCATAGTAACTAATTTGCAGATAAGCACGTGTTTTAGTGTCAGCTGTGCTGTCACTCTATGAAAAAGCAGGATAGATGTGGCAACACTTTTTCCAGAGGTTGTATGTTCTATTGATGTTGATGATGGAGGATTACAACAGTCAAAAACTGTTTAGAGCCCATGTAAATCAGTTTTTTAAATTGTTCTACTCCAAAAAATTATAATTTTTCTAAGTATATTTCAAAGATATTCAATACGATGCTCAATTTAATTAATCACACACACACACACACACACACACACACACACACACACAGGAAATGTAATTATAATTTTGTATGTCTGCACATTGGTCTTTTTGGACATGCAGCTGGAAATCTTGTGGCATACTGGTGGGTAAGTAGTCATGATTAATAATTACTGATTGACTGCACCAACATAGCAGCCAAGCATGCATAGATGGTTGTTTACTTTCAGGGCTTCAGAATTCTTAGAAAAAGGTAATTGAAAGGGGATTCTTAATCAATTTAATAGATAGATTTAAAAGAAAATTGCGATGATTCTAAGAAAGTGGTCAATACGGGGAGTAAAAGTCTCCACAACAAACAAAAACTGTATGATTAACCTTTCTCAGAAAGGAGGTATAGTTCATGGAATGGTGAAATGTCCTTCAAATAGCTGGTTGAAATAATTTTGCGGCATTTAAGGAAGGAAATAAATGATAGACATGCTTGAATACCATTTCATAAATATGTGTGAAACATTTTTCTAATATAGACACAATTGCAGATAAAAGCAAGATGTACAAGGGCATTAAAACCAGGTGCAAACAAATAGGGAGTGGCTTAAAAGGTTTAGGCTGCCAACACATATTCAACCTTTTGAGGGAATATCCTGTCAGTCTGCAAAAGTAAAGACAGACTCAAAGGCTAAAGCATGCAAGGACTTCTTCAGCCTTTTGGTTTCCTTATATTGTTTACAGAATTTAAAAAAATGTTTCTGACTGTCTTAAAATATGAGATCAAATAAAGCTAGTAGGGAAGAAACATATTCCTTGACCCAGAGTTCAAATGCCAAAGCCGTGGCAAGGCATGGCAAGTGGCTATATTTTGCTGCTGCAGTTGGGCAAGCTCTGCAAAGCCATGACCGGAAATTACAAGTGCATGACTAATAGTTACTATGCTAAAACCAGCAGTCAAAGGCTAAACTTTAATTTGAACCCACAGAGAACAGTGCAGCAGATGTTTTCTGCCTGATAGAAGCCCAAAGTTCAAGCAAAAGTTCCTAGCTTGTTTTCTACAAGCTTTCCTTCCACACTATTTTTTTTCCATTGGGAAGCTTCTTCCATAAATCTTTGTGAAAAGCTGAAACATGATATTGTACTACTGTATATCCTGCTAATATTTTAAGCTAACTGGGTATCTAATACTTTGTATACTGATTGAGAGAATGGGAACACCTCATCATTTAACAAAGATATAACAACTATTACTTATTTCAGTTTTTATTTGACAACAGTCATACAATGGCACTTTGCTCTAAAATACATTACATTTTTGAAGACATATACTAATTGGTAAATTGAAAAATGATCCCTGTCCCTGGTTGGGAAACTAATCTGGCATTTTAATCACGTGATTAATGAGACCAACACAGTGACTATCAGGAAAAAGAAAAGAAAGAAAAGGAGATGCTTCAGACTTTTCTCTCATGCTCAGTCAATTAGTAACTAAATTGCCTTTGATTTATCTTCAGCCACAGCAAAGGAAGAAATCAGCTAGCCTTGCCATTTGTAAAGAAGAAAATCAATCACAAGAAAACTCTAACTCTCCTAATAAAAAAAGGTACAGCATTTTTTTAACAGTCACAACTTACATGAGCAGGGTGAAGGGTATTACACTAATAATATTGCTACAAGTTCAAAAAAGGGACACAGAACAACAATATCAGTATGAGTCATTTAACGGAATGTTGAGTTCTCAGGTCTTGTTCTCACTTGGCATAAAACAGGCCTTGTAAAATGTAAAGCACTTTAGTGAGCCCAACCAAAGACACATAAAGGATGCATAGGAATTCAGCTGTGTGTGTAATTCCCTATTGCTTGATCGACTTGGTTTAATAACCCATTACAATTGATTGAGAAAGCTATCCATCTATTAATGGTAGCTAACCGTGGTAACCCAGGCATTATTCTCCCCAGCAACAGTCCTATACTTAAGCTTTTGGTTAAAGGGCCCACATAGACACTCAAATGCAAGCACCCCTCTGTCATGATTTTATCTATCAGGACAAGGTCACTCCTTCCCAAAGATGCTGATGAAGATGAGAACAATTTGCCTCGTGAGACTCTACTGTGACATACTGCCCTGACAACACAGCTCTACAGGTCAAAGGGGCAAGCAAATTCACCACATTGACTTGGCAATTATCAGAGAGGTGGATTAAATAGCACTTGTGCAATACACGGGGGTCAGTTTTGTGTAAAACTGCCTCTTCCTTTAAAGAGTCTGTGCTAATGAACGCAGGATTAAAGGTGAATGCACCCTTAAAGAGAAAATAAATGTGAAGCGGAGCACTGAATTAGAAAAACACAAAACATGCTCTTGAGAATAAATAGTAGTAGTAATAATAGTAAATGAATACACTATCTGGTATTTTTTTATAAAAATGATTGTACTATTATTTGATAACACAAAAAGGGAACATTCAATGAATTGCTAACCCATTACAGCAATTGCAGTCATTTAATCATGAGGCATTTACGGTTAGTGCAATTAGGCAGCCATTACCTTGACATTCTTGGAAAGTCTCCACTGTGATGTTGCTGCTATGTAGAGTGATGCTGTGGTATCAGCAGAGCTTCCATTATAATTTAAATTATTTAGGTGCAATTACTGAAATTCGGACAATTGTGGAAAAATGTGACATAGAAATAGACATTTGCTCACAATGCATTGAATATATTGACAAAAGTTAACCAACAGGCACACACACACCCTTCAACAATTTTAATTCTGTCCTCCAGTGGCCCTCAGTGATTTTTGTGTCATTACACCTTTCATGTAATCCAGTAGTCAATCCTGGAAAATTGTTGAAGCAGCCTTGAAAACACTGACTCATTTTTAATGCCCCCTCAACACACTAAATTTACGACCCCTTTACCAAAAATCAAGGTTTTCTCAACCGTCTCTCTCTCTCTGTCTCTCTCTTTCTCTCTCTCTCTGTCTCTCTCCGCTGCCTCTCAGTGGGAGTTCAAAAACAATGCAAACTCAGTCTTTCAACTTGTCCACAATCATTCATTTGCTGTTTTATAAAATTCAGTCTATCTAGTCGTGCTTCCTAATTCCTACTCTTGTATCAATTTGTTCGTGTTGCCAACGTGTGCATGCATGTGGGCCAAGATAACATCTCTATGTTAGCAATGTAGCAACAGTCCTTTATTTTGCCAAGGGATTGTTTTTATCAACCCTTAATATTTTTATGTAAATAGAAAGTCATAGAGAAACCACTCCTCTCTACTCTGACGGACAGCTTGTGGCACTGACATATGGCCTAACGCTTGCTTCTTCTGAGTAGACAGGAATTTTTAGAGCAGCTTAGAGATGCAAACTGCATACCACTTCATAAATGTAGCTATAGCCAAGTGTTTCTAAAAACAGTTATATGAGCCTTTCGCTCAACAAAGCCATTGCAAATATGCCCCACTGGGCCAACATCTTGACTTGTTGACTCTAAATCAACAATGTGGCCAATCCACTCAGCCTGTTGTGTCCTGTAGTGCCCCTCAAATATGTTTAAGCTTCATTTGACTTTTAAATTAGATATTTAAAATGTCATCTAATGATGCTGCGTGAGCTGTTAGCACATGTGACTTATGAGTACCTTCATTGCAAGTAGTTGATATGCCATTGGCTTGGCGAGGCTGCTCTTGAGTTTGTGCACATTTAAATATTGTTCACTGCTCACAATGGTGGTTAATGTGACTGTGTAGGAAACCTGCCTAATGGGGCTGACAGCAGGCAGCAACCGTTTGTTACAAACACTATCTACATTTCATCTCCTGTTTCAGCAGCAGAACAATTATTTGTATCTCTTATAATATTCAGTCTTACTTATCATCTATTGCAATAGTATTTTCATAAGAGCACAAATAAAGAAATAATTTTCTCTCTCTTTCTTATAATACGCTTATAATATTTCCCCTACGTACTGTCTTTTGCTACAATGGCCCTTCTTTACACAGGGATCAACATGTATCACATTAAACTCCCTGCTCTTGATCTGATAATATGTAGTGTGATCAACTTATAAGTATAAACCCCAGTCATGTTATACTATTGACAGTTTGTCTAGGAGCCTCAGTGTTAGGCTTAGTAAAAAAAAAACAGATAATGCAAAGAGATCTTGACTAAGGTGAAACGTAAAGACTGCATCATTCAAATGTAATTGCTACATGTTTTAGGCTACTTACAGTACATATAACTATGGCTGACTTTTTCAAATTAAAAGGTGTGAGGTCAGAAAGCATATTGGCCAAACTACCTTAAAGGAACTCTAACATAAATCATCTTGGAATGAAAAAAAATAGTGGCAAAAGAAAATAATTGATTCAACATTGTTTTACATAAGATATTGATTACTGTGAGAACAATTGAGTCTGTGACATTGACAGCTCAGTCAAATGAAGCACAAATAAAAGGTTTCATTTTCTCAGTTAATTAACTCTCCATGCCAGCAGTAAATCTTACACCACATTTATTGTGGATTGTTTTTGTTTATTTAATGAATATTAATTTTAAATTGTGTGCCTTAATTCTGATTTCCCTTCTCACTGCGACAACCAAATATTATCTTAAATCGGCTGAATGCCTCTGTACTGCACTTTATTGGCAACTAACTTTTGCCAACCCTTCTTTAATCTTCAAGTGATTGTTTCCACAGGAGGACTTGCATATCATGTGAATCCAGGTAACAAAAATATTACAATTGTGTTGAAACACTCAGATTTTATATGCCTTATTAAGTCTTAATAAAAGACTGAATACATGCTGTACAAGTTTTCATGTGATACATCTCCGTAAACACAATCATAGATCATAGGGGTGTTTGCAGTGATTAACGGAGATCAAAACACTAGATGTTGCCCAAAGTACATATGTAGCTCCATGTGATGAAATTTGATGTCATGTAGGTCATGAAATTACAGTGTGACAGTGACCTAACTACAAAACATAGAGGTGTAACCTGCATATAAATACATCTAGTTACAGAATATGTAGTGTTCTTCTTGTGACAGACTTCTTTTTCTACAGTTTTTCCTTTCCTCACAAGAGGTTTGTTCAAATAGTGTTGAAAAACACTCCTCTGAATTTTTGACTGTGTGAAAAATGAAACCCCTCTTGTAGCCATCATTCTTCTCATGTGGTCAGCCATACTGCTGCCATTCTCTTTTTTCTGAACACACAGCACAGTATAGTATTTCAGAGGTCCAGCCATTTGTTTTGTTTAGTGGCCATGCTGATGTAGCTAAAGGATATACTTGTCCCCCCCATATCAAAAGTGCCAAAATCGATGACGCAGTTCTAAGTTAGAGTCAAAATGCTTGGCAGAGTGCTTTGTCAAATATTCCCTATAATCCGTGACAGCTCTTTTGGAGGGTTAAAACACCCATTTCTGTGTCTGCGGTCATTACAATCTCTGCTATAACAGAATATTGGTTTTAGCCCCCCCCTGTCATGGCAAACCAGCTAAAGATGCTCGAGAGATAGTAGGCTGGCTGTGAGAAGAGGATATTGATCCCTGCTGTTTGCATCTGGGGAAGACAGCAACTTAGACATGGGTCTGAAAAATAAAAAAAAAAAAAAAAAAAATGGAAAATGAAACACCTAAGAAATGAGTTAGTTGGTTAGTTAATTAGTTATAGTTACGGCATCCATATTACCAGAAAATCCCAAGACGACAATGTGTAAGGTCCTGTGTCCACATAGCGTTTTTTTATGAGTGCCAGCATCTTTTTTCAATTGTTCCCAATGACAAGAGAGCTTATGCGGCCGCCTCAAGAAAATGCTCTGCACTCAGCTCTTTTTTTAGAGCGCTCCGCTTTTTTTGTGCGGCTGCCTGAACGCTTAGTTAAACAATCTTTAAACTTTTCAGAAAAGCGCTGGTGTTGTCAAAGACAGATCGGCCGGACACTTAATGTTGCAGTTGAGTGTTGTGCTTTTACCGTTTGTGTTGTTAGCTATGTAGTCAACCCCCTGTTAACATAGCATTAAGTTAGCGACCTAGCGGACTTCAATGTCGTCATAGAAAAAACATGCTTCAAAGTGCAATGATGAGGCGCTCCCCAGCCAGTGCTTTTCTGCCAGAGAAAAACGCCTTACGGAGACAGGCCTTTAGTTGTCTCTATAATTTGTGAATCTGGTATCCTAACCAGAGGTGTATAAAGTACTAGTACAAGTGCTCTATCAAAAAAGTGACTTGAGTAGAAGTAGAAGTGCTCTTTAAGCACAACACTTAAGTAGAAGTACTAAAGTATTCATCATTTTTTGTACTTAAGCAAGTAGTTTATTTTAAAATGTACTACTCAAGTACTGAAAGTAAAAGTACTGTGTATAATTGTGTTATTTAGTTATTCAAGAAAGCAGTCAAAAGTTTGAATATGATATTGTTTATATTATGTCAAATGTTTAGCCAAGGCTGTAGCCAAAGGAATTAACAAATATTAATTATATTAAAAATAACAAATATGAACAAATACTGAAATAAAATGTACAATTATCACAGTGTGCAAGTAAAATGAACATCATCTCCAGCACAGTAACAATTAAAACCCCAAAAAGGTATCACACACTAGCTAGAAATATGTGTGATGTAGCTACAGGAAAGTTAGCAAGCTAGCAAAATACAGATAAACTAGCAGCTTCACATCACAGGGTCAAAGGGTTAACATTCAGGACTCATTGCAGACTGAAACAACTCAGGAATAGCTTAATCTGCTGCAACAATAGCTAAATAGAAAGAGTACAAACTTACATCGTCTCTGACTTCTGAACGGGCAACCATAATGAAAAGAAACTCGACGCGATCTTGGGGGATTTCTTTTTGTAACTAACGTACACACACTGTAACCTACACAGTCTCCGTAGCGTGAGGAATTCACAACAGTAACGAGTAACGATGCAGCACATAAAAAATCTATCAGAGTAAAAGTATTTCATTCATCGAAAATATGTACTCAAGTAAAAGTGGAAGTAGGAGAACAAAATAATACTCCAGTAGAGTACAGATACAGCCTTATAGTACTTAAGTAGAGTAGTGAAGTAGTTCTACTTCGTTACTATACATCTCTGATCCTAACTCAACCCTTGGCCCATTTGTTCCTACAGAAGTCCTGGGTAATTCTTTAAAAAGAACTCACTCAGGCTAAATAACGTTCGGAAACAGCTGGGCAGTGTAAATTAAACGTTACTTAACCAGGAGTATAAAGCGAAGGGCCAGCCAATCCTTCTCCAATTCCAGATTGTTAGTACCATCTGAAATTTTACACAGTGATATCTTTTTTTATTAGCCTATACTTGAAATTAATTTACTTCTTACATTAAATCTGAAGATGCAGTTTTTGTACTGTATTTTGGTGGATCTGTTATCCAAATGTAAACAAATCAACACAGTCTCACTCCCTACTCGTCAAATGTATGACGCATGGTCAAGGACCCTGGCGTCAAGTTTCAACGAAATAGGGGTACCCTTGACGTTATTTTTCGACGACGGGGGTCCGTCAGATAGACATTCATGTTATTCCCTCACCGTCGGATATCGACGAAAGAAAAAAACACGCCCCCCGCCCCTTAACTCGAAATCTGTGACAGTTATTGGTATTTTTAGCCCAATAACCGCTGTTTTAATCAACATTATTCACGAGATAGTATCATGGTTTATATGTATTTCTTTTTATGTTATTATTTCGGTATATTTCGCCAGGGAAGCTGGATTGCTTTTTTTGTTGATTTATATTTTTAAACTATAATGCTACATCTATCAACATTTATTTAGATGTTATCATGGTATTCATTTCTTTACTTTAATAATATTATTTCGGTCTTATTACCGGTGAAATATTACAGTATAGGCTAATACAGAACATTACGATATGATCCGAGCAGGAAGCATTCAAAGCCGATAGGCCTATCCCCCAATGCAATGCGGCCATTCATTTCAAAGAATCGGGCAGCGATCAGCTGGTCTTTAACGCCAGGATCGCTTCAATATACATATATACAGTCAGTTATTGTGTCACCAGCAACAACACGTTGCTCAGTTTTATTCCAGTAAGTTATGAACCATAATAACGTTTAAACGAATCCGCGAAAAACTCCGGAAGTGACGTAGTACGTCCCGCTCGGCGGATACGAAGATAAAAATATATAGGCCTAACATTCGTAATATTAATGTTTTTTTCTAATGTTGTATTTGAGGAGTTAAACAATAAAGATTGTTATAATATTAAAATACAGTTTCATGTATTTGTCTACGTTTAAACGAATCCGCGGAAGTGACGTGGAAATTCCACATCTCGTCTGTGAAAGAATGTTTCAAGTTGTACGTGAGAATTTACACAATAAAATACTAATAATGAAAAAATTGTGTTTTATATTTAGCACTTTTATTTGCCTTATATATACTATATAAAAAACCTACAGTTGAGTGTTTAGAAATACAGCCTAATGGCTTGTTTGACTAATTTGCATTTGTTTTGAATTGTACTGTTGTGAAAAACAATATACAAAGAGAAGCATTTTTTTATTTTATTTTCCATACATAGTTATTTAAAAACGCAATTTTCTAATTTTGCAGATGATGAATATTAATAGCAAAGACTAAAGGGGAAAAACATAAGTATATTTATGTGTGGGACTTAGTTTGATTTAAAATCACACTGCATTATTAGTTGTTTTAAATAAATTACTTTTTTGAAATATCAATTTATGGTAGGCCTAACATATTCATTATTATATTCAGAACATGATCCTCATATCAATCACCGTGGTTACAGCTTGTAGCCATCCTAACCTTTGTAGCCTTTACTGAGACTACCTTTTCAAAATTAAGAAGGGACTAGTTTTAAGAAGCATTTTCAGGAAATTAAAAGGATAAGCAGATTGTTACCGAGGTTTTTGTTCACTGAGTTAGATGTATATAGCTTTGTTTGGGTATGTGTACATATACAACATTTGTATATATATATATATATATATATGGCATTTTTGGCACACTTCTACCTCAGCCCTACTGCACAAAGACAAAACTCACACATCTCATTCAACCATTTCACAAGCTGAGAAAAGGGTCATGACATGGGTCAGAACAGTGGTTCCCAACCTTTTTTCCTTGGTGCCCCCCCCACTCATGTCTAAAGCTGACCCCCCCCTTTGAAACTGAAGTTGAGGTAACTCTCCAGATAGAGCTGGGTCAGAGGATATCAGAGGTCATAAATGATGAACCAATCCATCGGCTCTGCTCCTATAGGCCCAATGGTGTTCATATGGACAACATGCACCTTTGGCTGGAAGGCCCGTGTTGAAAGTGTGTGTTATCATTTAGAGCAGACACCCACGGTGAATCAGATGGTTTATGTTATACAAGGCTGCATTACAGAGAATTTTATTATGACTCTCATGAAGGTTGTGTAGAGGAATAGAAACCAGTCTCTTCAGGCAAGCACACAGAATATGGTCTGCTCTATCTTTATTCTCCATGCCAAGTATGAGCTCTTATCCTCTGGCAGAAGATATGGGTAAACTTAACATTTCTAAACTATAAAAACGTTGCTGATGATATAGGCCTAATTTGGACCTACCTCAATTAAAACTTTAAATAATGTTGCTTGAGATTGAGGGTGTGCAATAGCTTCATGATATGAAGCATGGTTGTGTTTGTGAAAGATGAGCAATAGATTGTTGCTGTGTGATGTGCTTCAGTCTAGCCTATATCACTTTGTTCATGTTGTTTTTTATTTTAAGTATGTCAGCTGTATGATAAAACAATATGTCAAGTGTTATTTGTGAAGCATTTGAACTCAAGGCAAATATACCTCTGGGGACAATAAAGTAGGCTATCTCCTGCTAAGTGGTCTCCATGATGTGTAAAAATTAAAACGTTGTCGTAGGACTATAGCAAACACATCGTTGGAAAGGTCTCAACCTGGAGAGTAACATATGTCAGTCTGAAGAGGAGACAGTACTCCTGCTTTGAAATATTGACCTCTGAACCTTGAACCCAGTACATGTATGAAGGCCTGTCATTTAGCAACAGAAGGTTCTACACACATAAAAACAGCTGTTATAGAAAGCTCTGGACCTCAGCTGTCATATAGATATGGTCACCAAAGTTTATCCACTGTAAGCACTGTCAAATATGGTAATAAGCTATATTCACCTATTTAATGATTCGATTTTTAAAATCTGATGACACCAGTGTGTTCTCCATCCCAAAAAACCCCAGGGTGTATCCAAAATTATACACTGCCAACTTCTACTTATGAGCAATATACCAATATACTTTAAAACTACAACTCCCATAAGAAACGCCACAGAAGCTGTTACAAAGCTTGAGCACTTGTAGTTTTTCCGGGGTGGGTGGGGGGACTCGTTAGGCTCCTCTTTCTGCTGTCTGCCGTGAAATGGCTTGATTCCACTTCAGATTGAGGCCGCCCGCCGGCCGGCCGAGCACACAATATATGAGACAAATACATGAAACTGTATTTTATTATTATAACTATCTTTATTGTTTAACTCCTCAAATACAACGTTAGAAAAAAAACATCAATATTACGAATATTATATATTTTTATCTTCGTATCCGCTGAGCGGGACGTACTACGTCACTTCCGGAGTTTTCCGCGGATTCGTTTAAACGTTATTATGGTTCATAACTTACTGGAACAAAACTGAGCAACGTGTTGTTGCTGGTGACACAATCACTGACTGTATATATGTATATTGAAGCGATCCTGGCGTTAAAGACCAGCTGATCGCTGCCCGATTCTTTGAAATGAATGGCCGCATTGCATTGGGGGATAGGCCTATCGGCTTTGAATGCTTCCTGCTCGGATCATATCGTAATGTTCTATATTACAGCATATACTGTAATATTTCACCGGTAATAAGACCGAAATAATATTATTAAAGTAAAGAAATGAATACAATGATAACATCTAAATAAATGTTGATAGATGTAGCATTATAGTTTAAAAAATATAAATCAACAAAAAAGCAATCCAGCTTCCCTGGCCGAAATATACCGAAATAATAACATAAAAAGAAATACATATAAACCATGATACTATCTCGTGAATATTGTTGATTAAAACAGCGGTTATTGGGCTAAAAAATACCAATAACTGTCACAGATTTCGAGTTAAGGGGCGGGGGGCGTGTTTTTTTCTTTCGTCGATATCCGACGGTGAGGGAATAACATGAATGTCTATCTGACGGACCCCCCTCGTCGAAAAATAACGTCAAGGGTACCCCTATTTCGTTGAAACTTGACGCCAGGGTCCTTGACCATGCGTCATACATTTGACAGTAGGGAGTGAGACTGTGTTGAACAAATATGTAGCCCTGCCTTCATAATTTTAAATTTCAAAACTATACTTTCAAATTTCAAAAAATGTATTACTGGCAACTATTGTAATACAGAGACTTACACCAGACCAACATTTAAATCTACATTATGTATCTTCTTTTATGCTATTAAATAATTGGTTGCATTGGTAATATTTGAAAAAGGCAATTCAATATGATAAACATAGTAATGTAATTTTAATTATGATCAGTTGACAAACAAAAAAACATTTTTATTTATCTTAGCCATAGTTACTGCTTGATGATAAATATGTGTATCTGCTCTTGGTGGAGTAAGAAGTGGAACATACTGGGATGATCCATTATTATTTTTTTATTTAATATTGGTATATTTTCAGGAATATTTCAATTCATCTTCTGCCATAAGCCAATAGCACATCCTATCTTCTCTCAAAAAAGATACGGAGTTGCTGCCCTCAACATACCAGCAATATACCTAGATTTCACTCTTTAAATGTCTGACATTAGGAGGATAGTATCTATACTATCAAAATAGATAATATAAAAGTGAGTAGACTGATCCTTCATCTCAATGAAGATACTGTAGGACACACAGCAAGGAAGAGGAACCTCCCACAGCTCAACACATCTTAAACTGCACAGAAATATATCTATTATTGTCAAGACAATCATCTGGTATGTACATTTGGGCTTGTGTGACATTTGTGGTACAATAAGATGCCATACATAACACACTGATTTTTCCCTTACTTAGTATCAATCATTGCATGTTCATTTGTATTGTTTAAAAAATGTGGCAGATAGCACTTAGGATAAAAAAATATAATATTTTTTTACATGGCTTCTTTGAATTTGACTTTGGGCACATCTTTGGGGGTTCTATAACTCAAAACACAATTCTGTTGTTTGAAAAGGGTTCATTAGGCAATTAGGATGTTTTGGGGCATTAATCTGCATCACTCTCAGCAGGCAAATGGTCTCTCTCTCTGTGGGGGCGTATTAGTGCCAGAATACTTGGAAAGATGATTTAATTTTTCCATTTGACTGCCAGCCTGCAACAATGTCACTTTAATTGATTAAATCAATTCTGAACTGCTAACGCGTTCGAAAACAATGTGTGCAGTACAGCTGAACAGATCTAGAAACCAGATAGAAGGCTTGTGGCATCCTCTTGTTTCCCATGGGAGCACGTTGTATCACAGTATTTACTCTGTCTGCCGATGATGCGTCCCTTTCCCGTCTACCTCACACTGGCTAAAAGGCTGTGATGACCTTTCTGGGTGTTATCAGTCAGGCTCATTTCTTCATTATATGGTCCAGAAGAAGGAAAAAAAAAAAATTCTCTTGTTACACAGTCAATCAAGCACAACATGTGCCAGCACATGTCATGACAGCTTTTAATCTGACAATGTTACTACTTGAAAGGTCAACACAATTCAGTTAAATACTGGAAAGGGATATACTGTATGGGAAACATACTTGCAACATCTGTGTTCTTATATCTCAAGAATTAGCTATTATTATGAACGAATATGAGCAACACATATCACTTATGAGTTCAAAGTAATGCTGCCTTTGCTGCTAAAGCCACAGAATATCAGTAAAATAAAGTGCAGGGTGTAGTGTAACTGCGATGGCTGAATAAAAAAGGTTTGAAGAATGCTTGACCAAAAAGTTCCATGAATAAATTATTAGATAACTTGTTCTCACAGTGCACTTATTCTTTTTTACAAGGGCTTCTCAGTACTTATTATTAGTGCAGTGCAGAGTCATGGCACCAAAAACTTCTTCATCAAACTTTTCATGGTCCCCAAGACTTCAGTGATGATTATAAGTTCATTATAGGCTATACGTAACCTATCCATTTTGGGAATCCTGAAAAAATATATGTATAAAATAAGGATGTTCATGATTAACTGTTTAACCGATAACTGACAATAAGACTGTTGACTAATTGTGATTAATGCTACCAGTTAAATAGGTAAAAACAATATTAAAAATAAATGAAAACTAATTAAAATAGGTTTTTGCATGGTAAAAGAAAAAATAGGTTTTACAATATATTTCTTAACTGCTAGTTAACTTGCTAGTTCCTTTGCACTAGCAAGTTGCTCCTATTTTCTTGTTTGTGGCTCTCTGTTGGACGACACTCACAGCAGAGAGCTAAGTGGCACATGCCACTATATCGATGAGGGCTCCAGGGTTAAATCGGTCGTCCCACACATGCCAGGCAGATGCCGTGGAGACTGGCTTGGACATAAGCACAGCTGTGGACTTGTGGTTGCTTGCTTTGTGCAACATTTGCATCAAGCTCTAACTCTGTGATCCATTACATTTTATTTTTGTCTCCTCCAGTAGAGCAAGACTTACTTCACACCATATTTTCTTTGGGGTTGTGTCATCTGCAAAAAGTTCACAACATTCAAGGCTTTCTTTTGTAGATCTGTGTCTTCTAAAGATCTGGATGGTTGTTTTTTTTATTACCAGAATTACATTTGATAAGATGTGATGATATGAAACTGCAGCTGTACAGGTGAAGCTGCCTTAAATCTTGAACTGGTTGCATGATTTGAATTTAGTTTAATGATCATTTTGTGTGTATTTAAACTTTGCTCTAGTGCAGGTGACAACTTGACACTGCTTTTGTGTATTAACAGTCTGAGTCTCAGAGAGAAATAGATTGATTCCTCTATTTGATCAACGTCACTCAAGAGGTTCTTAACCCTTAAAGGTTTAATTCAGTTTGTTTGGCAACGCAGTTAACTAAATCACTTAGAGTATCTCTCAAGTTAATGTTTGACTATTAGGCTCAACTCCAAAGCAAGGCATGATGATTAACTTATGCTGAAACAGCCTCAGTGTTTATATTTTAAATCAAAAACCCATGGGCTCTAGCCTGCCCCATGCATCTCAATTAAAAGCAGTGTCTGTTAGTCGAGGTGATTAGGCTTTGCTTGTCATATCACCAGGAAAAGGGGCAGATTAAAGCAATTAGAAGTCATCACTCTGAACATTGCACTTTTGTATTCACAAGCTTAGAGAAAGCTACGGGCAGATATTCATCCAGGATCAGCATGAAATCACAACTTTGATGACAGTGATGCATTCATACAGTAGATTATATGGGGCAGGAGGCCAAGGGCTTTTTCAGCTGGCCCTCCACTATGGTCTGCAGATGTTTTGTCACTATACAGAGCACCCCACAAACACATTTAACCTTAATGTTTTTCTATTTTATTCCAGGATCCATGAGCTCCTGTGATGGGTGGATCAGGATGGGTGGATAGTGTTGGCAGGAGTATCAGTGTTGAATGCTAATTGTTTTGAAGGGCACATGATTCATTGGTTGTTATGGTAACAAGAGACTGTGCACAGGAGTGCAGTAGAGACATGGTGACTGAAAGACACATAGATGACAGATGGATAGAGAGATACAACATAGATAGAGGGAAAGAGGGATTGAGAGAGAGAGAGAGAGAGAGAGAGAGAGAGACAGACAGAAAGAAAAGCACTGCTGGAGCTCAATTTAATTCTCTCTTTTCCTCGTGTCTGAAGTGGTTTTGAGAGAGCTATTTTTGGTATGTAATTTATTAATGAGATTGGAAAAAAGTTTTAAAAAAAATTACTGAACAGGGAAGAGTTTTACAAACAATTGCAAAAATGGTGCTTTGATTCTCTTATTTCTGCAACAAAAGCTTATCCAGGTCTACAATGGTGAATAAGCATCAAAATCAATAAATATGATAGCATTGAGTTTTGATAATACCACTACATATGGCTCACAAACCAATAGAAACTATGTGATGGGCACTTGAAGAAAACCTTAACACCTCTTGCACTTAATAGCCAGAAACTCATTATTTCAGTCAAGTCTAAATGTGCATTGCTATCTTAAAATAATCTTGAACGTCTATGCCTACAACTCTGAGAGAGGTGTTATGATATGCTCAAGAGAGTAAAGCACATAAAACGAATACAAATAATGAGGGGCGCTTTAAAGTTAGGCTTTAATGGTCTCTAAAGATTAAGAGGTCAAAGCCACTATTCAAACTTGAAACTTGTGATGTGAACAAGCTAATTGGCAATTGCTGCTATCTCTTAACATGTTGCCATCTCTCCAGTAATGGTTACTCTTAAAGTTGATTACTTAAAATAAAAAAAATTAAATATATATATATACACACACATATATATATATATATATATATATGTATATAAATATATATATATATATATATATATATATATATATATATATATATATATATATATATATATATATATATATATATATATATATATACACACACAGTACAGGCCAAAAGTTTTGACACACCTTCTCATTCAATGGGTTTTCTTTATTTTCATGACTATTTACATTGTAGATTCTCACTGAAGGCATCAAAACTATGAATGAATACATATGGAATTATGTACAAAAAAGTGTGAAATAACTGAAAACATTTAGATTCCTCAAAGTAGCCACCCTTTGCTTTTTTGATAGTGCTGCAAACCCTTGGTGTTCTCTCAATGAGCTTCATGAGGTAGTCACCTGAAATGGTTTTCACTTCACAGGTGTGCCTTGTCAGGGTTAATTAGTGGAATTATTTCCCTTATTAATGGGGTTGGGACCATCAGTTGTGTTGTGCAGAAGTCAGGTTGATACGCAGCCTATTGGACAACTGTTAGAATTCATATTATGGCAAGAACCAATCAGCTAAGTAAAGAGAAATGAGTGGCCATCATTACTTTAACAAATGAAAGTCAGTCAGTCCAGAAAATTGCGAAAACTTTGAATGTGTCCCCAAGTGCAGTCGCAAAAATCATCAAGCGCTACAAGGAAACTGGCTCACTTGAGGACCGCACCAGGAAAGGAAGACCAGGAGTCACCTTTGCTGCTGAGGATAAGTTCATCCGAGTCACCGGCCTCAGAAATCACAAGTTAACAGCAGGTCAGAATAGAGACCAGATGAATGCCACACAGAGTTCTAGCAGCAGACACATCTCTAGAACAACTGTTAAGAGGAGACTGCGCGAATCAGGCCTTCATGGTCAAGTAGCTGCTAGGAAACCACTGCTAAGGAGAGGCAACAAGCAGAAGACATTTGTTTGGGCCAAGAAACACAAGGAATGGACATTAGACCAGTGGAAATCTGTGCTTTGGTTCCAACCGCTGTCTTTGTGCGACGCAGAAAAGGTGAACGGATGGATTCTACATGCCTGGTTCCCACCGTGAAGCATGGAGGAGGAGGTGTGATGGTGTGGGGGTGCTTTGCTGATGACACTGTTGGGGATTTATTCAAAATTGAAGGCATACTGCAACCAGCATGGCTACCACAGCATCCTGCAGCGACATGCCATCCCATCCGGTTTGCGTTTAGTTGGACCATCATTTATTTTTCAACAGGACAATGACCCCAAACACACCTCCAGGCTGTGTAAGGGCTATTTGACCAAGAAGGAGAGTGATGGAGTGCTGCGCCAGATGACCTGGCCTCCACAGTCACCGGACCTGAACTCAATCGAGATGGTTTGGGGTGAGCTGGACCGCAGAGTGAAGGCAAAAGGGCCAACAAGTGCTAAGCATCTCTGGGAACTCCTTCAAGACTGTTGGAAAACCATTTCAGATGACTACCTCTTGAAGCTCATCAAGAGAATGCCAAGAGTGTGCAAAGCAGTAATCAGAGCAAAGGGTGGCTACTTTGAAGAAACTAGAATACAAGACATGTTTTCAGTTATTTCACACTTTTTTGTTAAGTACATAATTCCACATGTTTTCATTCATAGTTTTGATGCCTTCAGTGAGAATCTACAATGTAAATAGTCATGAAAATAAAGGAAATGCATTGAATGAGAAGGTGTGTCCAAACTTTTGGCCTGTACTGTATATACATATATATATATATATATATATATATATATATATATATATATATATATTAGGGCTGTCAGCATTAACGCGTTAATCACATTGCGATTAAGGGCCATATTAAACGTGTTAATTTTTTTAAATCATATTAATCACATGCCACCATTTATTAATTTATTTTTTAACTTCACTCAACTTCACGTCGTGCCTAACAGGCTACTATTTTGACCCTTTGCCGCACCTTTACTTATCATCAAGCTGCCATACTTCCTCATAACACATCCTCCTGCTGCGGCAACACAATTCTGAATGGCGTTTTTTATTTTCCAAAACTCCAGGACGGCTCGTAGACAAGTCGAAAGCCATATGCACATTGTGTAAAGCCGAATTAAAATATCACCGAAGCACGTCAAGCTTGAGCTACCATCTACGAGCTAAGCATAGGACAGTTAACATGACTCAGGTTGATGCTAGTGGGCTCAGGCAAAGCACTATTTTGGAGAGTGCTACTCGCCGACCTGTTATTGAAACCAAAGTGCAAAGTGCAAACGCTGTTTCATCAACCAGTGATCACTTGACGTCAGTGAGTAATCAAAATTATTTAGAAGTTACTGCACACTATATTGACTCTGGTAAGTAGGGTTGGGTACCGAAACGTGCCGACCTAAATGGTAGTAACAAGACCGAATAAGAACGAACATTTCGGTGCCTCATTTCGGTGCCTGACTTTACACTACACCTCACAGCAGGTAATGTTAGCCTACCTTTAGCTAGCAGCTGAATTAAACACGGTTCAAATGCTGACAGCTAACGTTAAACAGTGTAAAGTGTGACTGTATTTCACAGTAGAGGATTCCAACACCGGGACGTAACAGTTTGCTGCCGTTGTCGGAATTAAACAACACAGACGTGTTATGTGCGTTCACTTAAAACAGGTAGCCTTGTGGTGCATTCACAGTAATTGTAAAATCCCCTTTTTCCATCTGGGGGTTGTTTTTGTCGTTCAACAGCAATTTACCGGTGAAATAAGTTATTGTGATAGTTATTACATTATTATTGAATCTTTAATTTTGACCATGGCCTTAACAATAAACAAGTTGCTGACTGTTTTTTTTTTTTTTTTTTCTTCTTTTGTTTACAGGAAATAAATAATAAACAAATACAAATCTTAAAGTCAAGTTCATAAAGTAACTTTCTTTGCATTCATTTGATTCCCAATCAATCTACACTGGCAAGAATTGCTTTGCATTGTTAATATGTACTTAAAAACAGTTCTGAAATGCAAAATAATAGAATTTTAATAATGTGATAAAACATGCGATTAATCGCGATAAAAAAAAAAAATTAATCCCTAATATATTAGGGCTGTCAAACAATTAATTATTTCAGGATGTGTGTTTTTTAAATGTTTGATGAGGTTACACGTGTTGCTGCTGTGTGCCACTTTCTTGTCACAAATAGTGAATCTTGCTATATTTTTTGCTACAGGTGAAAAGTATGATACAAAAGTGCTGAAAATGTTTGGATGTGATGCAGCAACCCACGTTTTGTGTAAATAATTTTACTATTGATATTTATATTAAAGGAATCAATACCAAATAGTAAAAAAAGTAGCTTTATTAGTAGCAGTATTGATCCGCCCATCCCTACTCTATACACTGTAGCTTTTCACTGGACTAAAGTAGTCCAAGACAATACCATTTAAAATTTCAAAAACCATAATAGATGTCCTTTCAGATAAGGGAAGACTTGGTACAAATAAAAATTATTGGTAGGCTTTTTCATGTGTCCAACCCACCAGTGGACTGAGCTGATGTTTTAGGATATTTGTCAAGGTCCAGTCAATGGCTACAGCCTACTCAGTCTTACACCTTTGCTCTCATTACTGGGAGAGCCATTTGTGCAGCTCAGGTCAGCCACAGGCACCTCCAATATGGCTAGGCCTATCCAAGCTTAAAAATCATGTGCCTGCTATTCTAAAGCTACTCAAGGTATAAAAGTAAACAGCAACGTTCTTGGAGGGTTACATTGACCATCTCCACTCAACCAGCAGACCAAACTGTTGGCTGATGACATTGTGGGCGTCCAGTCAACAATAATCAAAATTTAACATCAAATACGAATGGCTTTGTGCGATCTTTTTGTAAGGTCATGGCCCACTATTGCCATTGACAATGCTGACGGTAATTTCCACCCCAACGGTGTCAAATCAGACATACAATCAGAGTCCACCTTTAGTCTGCTGTGTCTTGTATGCTGTGATGAAAACCCAATCTCATTACACATGTTTTGAGCAAACTGATAATGATGGCGCTTACTGTATGCATGATGCAAGTGTCAAAGGTGCAAAATCAGGTCTACGGATGATTAAGCCACTCGTTCCAATCCATACTGTATAAAGCCTTTAGTTATGCTCCTATGTGTTGATGCGTGACTGGGAAATGTGTTCAATTTCAGGAGAGTAAAATATGTGTTGCTGATGGCCACTTCAAACTGTGTTGACTATCCAGCATCACTGGAGCTGCAGTATGAGGTAAGCGTCATTGTTAAAACAAGAAGAAGAAGAAGTAAAGAAAAAAAAGAAGAAAAAACTGGATATAGGAGCGGATGGGCACCACTGTAATATGTTTTCTGTATGGCTGTTAAGGTGATAACAACATTGTCATTACTAATTATCTATTGACATATTGAGGAATATATCCCAGCCTCTCTAATTCTTTCTCTGCCACACTCTTCTAGTGGGAGACATGAATGCAAACACTATGGAAAACGCCACTTTGAGCATGGAAATTGAAAGACATAATATATTATGCTGCTAGCAAAGCAACTGCACCAATTTGTTTGTTTATGTGTGGTTGCCTTGAATTCGCTGCATGTGTCCTCTTACACATGAACATTTCAAAAATGGGAAGTTAAAGGTAAAGGAGAAGTTAGTCAGACATTCTGGGATAAGCAACTTGGAGACTTTCTTGGTTGCCTAGAAACTGCTCAGAGCCAAGAAGTAATCTGGCACATAGCCCCATGTAAAACGGTGAATTGTTGTTTTAACACTAGTTTTTTCACAGATTATAGAAACAAGATATAACACGGTAATTAGCGAACCCTAAAGGTGGAGGTAAGCATATCTTGTTGGACAGAGCCCCGCTAGCTTTTTTCCTGATTCCGGTCTTTTTGCTAAGCTAAGCTAATCAGCTGCTATATCAATCATCTCATCTTACTTTCCCTCAGAAAGTGAATATGCGTATCTCTCAAAATGCTTTAAAAATAGGGATGCTCAGAGATAGGGATCAGAAACTGGTCACTCATTCTCAGTCTGAGTTATAAATTCATGCTGTTACATTAGTGACACTTTTTTAAAACAGTAATTTTCCAACAGATCTTAGTGGTTTGACACGTAAGGGTCACACTTTTTGTTATTATTTCCTTAATTGTATTAATGAATTAATATGCTGTCAGTTCTCTACAGTTTTCCAGCGACATTCTGGTGGTATCAGTCACCTCACATCTGAAAACTTACATATGATAGCATTTCTTTCTCTTGCTCTTACAACACCGGACACATAGTGGGTTATGTCAAGATTTCAATCCATCCACAAACAGCACAAGTGATTAGGCTGTGCTGGCTCATGACCATCACATTTCTGTAATGCTTATGCTTGGGCTGCATAATCCAAGCAGTTTGTATTCAAACAATTTACTTTATGCAAAAGCCTGGAAATATACTCCCACTATTCTATTTGTAGCTCTTTGTTTATGAAAGTGTGAATGGTTGTGTGCATCCCTTCTCGGTCTTCCCGGAGGTTCTGCTCGCACAGTGTCCCCAAAGACTACTGCAACAAGGCACATGACTATTAATTCTTTCAAAATAAAACAGCTGTTAAGGGGCTAAGTGTAAGAGGTAATGAAGTATTTATAAGCTTTTTGGACTGGAGTAATCATTACAAAACACTTAGATAATGCTACACAAGCTGTTCAGAGTATGTTAACTTCATGGACTCGTGCTATTTAGATACACATGGGGTCTTCTTTTATTCACAGAGATTCAAGCTGACTGGGAAAAGTAGCCAGCTAGGAGGGAGAGTGTGGTTCCCTGCAGATAACTGAAGGTCATGAGACATTGATCTGGGGTTTCTACCCCTTTTATATTTTTTGCTATATTGAAATTGAATTCAAAGGCCTTTAGAAAGTGCATGATACCGACACACATACTGACAAGGTATACAGAAAGAGCACACTTTAAACATTTGTTGTGATGTACGAAGAACACACTATAAGCAAATTTAGATTTGTTTAAGAGCTTTTGGTTTTTGACTATTCTAAATTGAAATAAAAAGATAATTATCATTCCCGTTCTGCTTATTTAGCCTATTTCGTTTGTGGTTACAGTTGTATATAAAACTTAAAATTTGGGTTTATGTTGTCATTATATTTAAAGGACAACAAATAAAATGAACCACTATTTACTAAAGCAGCATTGCATGTGCACTGAGAACAGCTCTGTACAGGCTTTAGAGTTATTGTGGTGCCGGCCCCAGATAAAATGGCCAATAGGCAATGTAGTCTGCATACTGTGATTCTTTATTTAGTCAGCAAATAGCATCAGCAAGAACACACACTCTTTAGTTATATAGCATTCTCCATAAACATGACCCAGACATAACTGTTCATGAGTTAAATTATTCAGACAAGCTTAAGTTACTATAGTTGCAAGCAGTGTTGTGAGGCTAAATGGGTTTTCTTTTTCAATCTTTGTTTTAGAATTTGCCCTGCTTATAAGAAAATGAATTGGATTTTGAAATGGGGCTCCATACCAGTGTGAGTAAACAGAGGAATTTACACATTTTTCTGGGTAGTAATTGTGTTGCGAGTAGTAATTTGAATTGTGAGACAAAATCGCTGTATTTTTCAAGAGTTAAAAATGGTCATGACTCATAAGGTGTTGGTCTTGTTGTTGTAATCAGGACACATGCAGACATTTTAAAAAATACACATGAAAAAAAGACTAAGAGACAAATGAAATTAGACAAATGTCCAATATTTCTCCAATGGCATGCATCAAACAAAGGAGGAAGGAGTCAAAGTCATTAAAGACTTTACCTTTATACTGTACATTAATCCAGTCATTACTGTTCCATGACGCCTCCCTTTTTTATCCTTTACATCTGTCCTTATGTATTGCTCTAAATCCCTAACTTCCTAACTATTCTTTATACAATAATAACCATTATACTCTCCTGTTTATTCCTTTTATAGAATGGTATCATATGGTGATCCACTTGTCACATGTCAAAGTACGTAAATGTCCATCCTCCAGGTATGAGCAGTTTTTATCTCAGACACTTAATTCATGGAGTAAAGTAATAACCATGCACAATTGATCCAATTATTTCCAAAATAAAAATAAAAAATGAAGGCTTTTTGTTATCATTAATGTTATAAGTAAAGTAGGTATGGGTGCAGAGTTCTGGACATGTTTATCATTCAAACATTATTAAGTTTGTGGAACAGAACAGTAATGCAAGCCAATAGAAGATGTGTAATTGTGATGGATAACTAAACATGTTTTTTTTTTTATGCATAATGATTTACACAATATGTCATAGTGTTTTTGTTAGTAAAACATCTGTCTTGAAGGTGCCATACCTCCAGCAGATCTGCCTTCCGTCTTTCAATATATGAAACTTACACAGCTCAGTAAAAGTGTTAGTTGGTGACATTTTTCTTTTCAAATCCATCAATAAAAAGCAGAAAAAAATCTGCAAAGGCAGTGAAAGGAAACAAAGTAGTTTCTCTATTGACGACATTTAATGTAAGTGAGCATAAATTGCCTCTCGTAGTTCTTATGACCTCTGTACAGCATAATGTTCTTGAAAATAGCTTTTAATGAGCACTGCGCAACAGCTTTTTAAACCAGGTGCACTCCTACTCTAAATAAATCTCAATATAAATGACTGATAGTATGTGGGAAAGTAAAGTTTGAGTAAAGGCAGGGGAAGCACACAATATAAATGCCACCACTAATTTTTCTGAAAGGACCTGCTTGCTTTGTATATCCATAACATTTGCAGCATTCTTTTATTTTTTATTTTGTGGACAACTAATTATTACCATGTATTGTTATATGAAGCAACTGTAGTTGTGACTGCCATCTATTTCTGCATCTGTTAATGCCGTCAGTAGATGTGATGCAGACATGGCTTTGATTTTCAAGAAAGTGCAGTGAAGGCTGACAAATTTAAAGTGACACGGTAATTTGCTTGTAAAGGATTTTACACTCCTGCAACAGATAAGTTAGCTTAACAAAGACATTGTAGGTTGTGAGTGTAAGAGATGTCGAATGGGAAAATGTGCCCCTGTCAGACTATTTGGGGGTGTTATTTTTTAGAAAAACTGAATTATTTGGACATACACCTACATACACCGGTCATAACGTGAACTGTCCATGGTAGTATAACACAAGGACAGGAGGAAAAAGGAGGGACTTGCAAGAAATTATTTAGCAAAACACTTTGGGTAACTGTCATCAGTATTATTTGTTATTCAGTGTTGTAAAAACCTTATAAGGGATAGAAAATGACTTTTTTGAAGAAAGTTATTTTTCACATCCACAGCATTGTAACAATTTGAAAACAATGGCAAATCTCCCTTAACAGGTGTTAGACCTTTATAATAACACAGACACTTTTCTAGGAGCCAAACGACAATGCAAGTGATGTAGACTGTTCTCATTTACATCATGCCACTAAATCACCACTAAAACAGTTGTGGCCAAGATCCAGCACAGGCATGTGTGTCTTCTGCCAGGAGACATTAAAACCACAGGGGAGGCAAGTATTACATTAGTGTATTACATTATCTGGGAGTAGGGAATTTGCTTTCAGAATGGGCCAATATCCCGCGTTTAGGTATCTGAATAGATGTTGGGAAAGATAAGGTAGAATCGGTGCCTCCCTACTTTAGGAGTCCATACAATTGTAAGAAATCTACCTCGTGAGGCCTTTACTTCACTTCACTTCTGCTTCCTGCTTCTTACAGTGCAGACGCTTTGCTGCTTGCTCTTGCCTCTGCATGCATACTTCTGCTGATAATCTTGCTTTCCCTCTGAGAGAAACTATGAGCAACGGCTCTGGATACTTATAAATCATTGGACTATACATTTTTTTTTTTATATAGGCATAGTAGGCTATTGCCATTTTTCAACATTTTTCATGGCCTACAAATAGCTCAAGCCTGTCAAAGTGACTGTAGCTAAAGCTAATTAGCAGCAAGATGCCTTCCTTTTCCATGGAGGACTACTACAAACTCCTTCAGAAGATTGCAGTTCTGGAAACCAAAATTTACCGGTTAGAAGTAAACGTGGAAGTGAACAGATCTTGTGTAAATGACACCACTTTACCACTGAACCAAAACAATGGACAAAAGCATGCTAACACACGGCTAACTAGCACCAGCAAGACCACAAACAAACAGGAGAGCTGTGGAACGGATAATAAATCAACAAGTGGTAGTCCTCCCTGGAACTCTTTTGGTGCAAAGCCTAAGAGTAAATCATTTTTCTGGGAATTGGGAGGATGACTAACGGGCAGAGCACAGCGCCCTGAGATTTTTGATTCGACCGGCTGGCCTGCATTATCATCCAGGCAGAGCGCCTCTTCAACCCCTATACTTAGTAGGACACAGCCTTGGACAGCTGCAAAAGGGAAAAACCGCAACAAAATGCCTCCCCAACAACTGAGTGTGCAGGTGGAGAACAGATTTGCTCCTCTGCTGCAGGACCCTGGACATAACCTGGTCTGACCGTCACACAGCAGGGTAAGGACTGAGAGCAATTCTAAAATTAAAAAACTACAGAGAAAGCTAACGACTGGGCCCCAAACTCTGATTGTGGGTGACTCTGCTGTAAAAGATATCAAAAGTAGTAAAAACACCAAAATACTCTGTTATCCCAAAGACATGGTGTCTGACTTGGCCCTAAGAATCACAGATATCGTAGCAGCACACCCAACTACTAAGAACATTATACTGCATATAGGGTCAAATGATGTTGTAAAGCAAGAGTCTGAAGTGCTGAAACGTGAGTTTATGGATCTGCTGAACACAGTTAGCTCCATAAATGCGAAAGTGTTTATCAGTGGCCCTATACCGCCAGTCAGAATAGGAGTTGAGAGATTCAGCAGACTGCTGGCACTGAACACATGGCTTTCAACTGCATGTACCGACCATTCTCTGCAGTTCATTGACAATTTTAACATTTTCTGGGACCGCAGACATCTTTTTAAAGCATACAGACTCTTATGCCGTTTTTCCATTACATGGTACCTGCTCAACTCGCCTCGACTGTACTCGACTCTACTCGCCTCGACTCGCTGTGCGTCCATTTTCCATTGCAGATTTTAGTATCGCCTCAGTGTGGCTGGTCGTCATAGCGACTGCCGTGGGCGTGGCTTAGTAGCTTGCTTTTCCCATTGACATATCCCCGATGCATTTCCTGGTTCTCCGTCTCCGTAAACAACATGATATCAAAGAGATAGTTAACGTTTACTGCTCCAGATTTCCCACCGTGGTCACATATATATGACTCTAGAGTCGCTACTCGCTTTGTTTCTCTCACATATATATGACTCTAGAGTCGCTACTCGCTGCGGAGATAATCGCCTCTCACTTCTCCCTCGCTCACTAGCTCCCCACACACACACATACGGCGACTCGACACACACACATCACACATGCACACACCAGCGCACCATTATAACCATCAGGCCACTTGTATGCTACGGAGAAAGCTCTGCGTGGAGCCTCCGGCAGCAAAAAAACACAGCTGGCTAAACTATTTAAAAATGCCGTCTCTCGCTAGCAGTGCAGTGATCAGTGACGCTTCTTTCCGACCAATCAGCAGCCTGCAGGGTTTCACGTCACCTTCTCGGCTCGCCTCAGATCGCTTGGAACCTCGACTGACACAAACAAAACAAGAGGAAGACACAACAAAGTGCGGCAGTGATCCACCACAGCCCCCACCTGACCAAGGATTTGACCATGGGAGACTACAGAAGGGAGACAAGAAATCTCAACTCCCCTGTTCACCTATCCAACACTCCTCAAACCCCCTACCAACCCCGACGAGAACTCATCGCCCTCCCCATTCCATAGGAGACCCAAGAGCGGAGATGAGAAATCTCAATCCCCATTCTCACCCGTCCAACACTACTCAAACTCCTTTAACAACCACAACGCCTTTGAGGACGTCTTTGAGGATGAGTCGCTCTCTCCTCTTTCCCCCATCCCCATGTTGGAGTTCACTGACCAGATGAAGCAGCTGGTGAATGCTGGAACCAAGTATGCCCCCCTTCCTTCTCCCATCGTTCGCCCCCGGCCAAAAGTAAAATGCCAGGCATCTCTGCCCCCTCAAGAGCGGCAGCTAACTAATTTTCCCCAAACTGATAAGGATGCTTGTTTGCAAAATGCAGCAACCGTTAACTGATATGGACCGGGTCTAGGCTGCATGCCTAGTAGCACTCATGACTCTTTACAAGACAAGCCTGGGCCCTGCATATCAGATTCCTCCACAATTTATGTTGTGATAGGTAATAGAAAAAGAATAACGAATAAGCACTTAACGGCAAACTTTGCAAACTTAGCATCCATTCCTCGTCAGCCACAGTCAGTCACAAAAAATTTAAACACACTAACACTAGCCCTACTAAATGTCAGGTCCTTGGTAGGAAAATCATTTTTAATCAATGATTTTATTATTAAGCACAATCTTGATTTTATGTTTTTAACTGAAACCTGGTTGGACCATAATAACAGTGCTGCTGTTCTCATTGAGTCAGCCCCCCCTTACTTCAGTTGTATGAGTGAGAATAGAGTGGTGGAGTCGCCATTTTGTATAATGATTCATTCCAATGTACGCAATTATCTTATGGAAATTTTGCTTCTTTTGAATATGTGGCTCTTCAGCTAAGATCCTCCCCTCAAGCTATACTTATAAATATCTACAGGCCACCTAAATACTGTGCAAACTTCTTTGACAATTTTAATGAACTGCTGTCTATAATCTGTATTAACTTTGACCGTGTAATTATTGCTGGTGATTTTAACATTCATGTTGACAACCCCCAGGACCGAGGAACCAAAGAACTATGTTGTGTTTTTGAGAGCTATGGACTGACTCAGCATGTGACACAGCCCACGCACAATAAGGGGCACACTCTGGACTTGATTATCTCCAAAGGTCTAAACATTTCCAAGGTTGTGGTGACTGATGTTGCTCTCTCTGATCATTCCTGTGTTTTCTTTAACGGCACTATCTCGGTGCCCAAACGTGTTCAAACTAAGTTAATCAGAAAACGGTATATCACTGAAAACACAAGTGAATCATTTATTCAGCTTTTCTCCTCTACACCCACCCTCTCAGGGGTCTCAGTCACTGAGCTTGTAGATAATTTCAACTGTAAAATTACAAATGTTATTGATGCTATTGCTCCCACTAAGGTCAAAGCTGTCTCTGGTAAGAAAAGATCTCCATGGAGAAATTTTATAGTGGTGAGAACAGAAAAAAGAGTGTCGAAAAGCTGAACGTAGTTGGCGAAAATCTAATCTCCAGGTCCACTATAACATCTATAAAGAGAGACTTCGCATTTATAATTTGGAACTAAGGAATGCAAGGCGGTCCTTTGTCACTGACATTATCGCCAGAAACAATAATAATTCACGTGCTTTGTTTGCTACTGTCGATAGATTAACCAACCCTCCAGTACCAGTAGCATCTGAACTGTTGTCTACCAAGGCTTGCAATGACTTTGCCACCTTCTTCACAGACAAAATTCAGAAAATTAGACAAACAGTCAGTGCTTCCATATCAAGTACAGGATATGTGTTGTCACAGTGTTCACACAAAACAAAATCAAATATGACACAATTTCATGCGATCAGCCATAACAACCTGAAAGACATTATACAACATTTGAAAACCTCCTCCTGTTGCCTTGATATTCTACCAACGGGTGTTTTCAAAAGTGTTTCAAATTGTTTGACTTCTGATCTTCTAAATATTGTAAATACATCTCTGCTCTCAGGTATCTTTCCACAGGCCCTAAAAACTGCAGTCATCAAGCCACTCCTAAAAAAGAACAATCTAGACACGTCACTAATGAGCAACTATAGGCCGATATCAAACCTTCCATTTTTAAGCAAAATCATAGAAAAAGCGTTTTTTCAACAACTCAACCTTTTCTTATCACTCAACAATAGTTTTGATGCCTTCCAGTCAGGTTTTCGACCACACCACAGCACTGAGACGGCTCTTGTCAAAGTCTTTAATGACATCCACTTAAACACAGATAGTGTCAAAATTTCAGTCTTAGTATTACTTGATCTTAGTGCTGCATTTGATACAGTCGACCACAACATATTACTTGACCGATTGGAAAACTGGTTTGGTCTTTCTGGCTCAGTACTAAAGTGGTTTGAATCCTATTTAAAGAATAGGGACTACTTTGTGTCTATAGGTAATTATACATCAGAGCATACAAATATGACATGCGGAGTTCCCCAAGGCTCAGTTCTGGGGCCTCTTCTGTTCAACATCTACATGCTTCCACTGGCTCAGATTATGGAAAACAACTAAATAAGTTACCATAGTTAAGCGGATGACACACAAATTTACATAACCTTATCGCCAGGGAATTATAGCCCAATACAACAACTGAATATGTGCATTGAACAAATTAACGACTGGATGTGCCATAACTTTCTTAAATTAAATGAAGAAAAAACTGAGGTGGTTGTTTTTGGAGCAAAAGAGGAACTATTAAAGGTCAGCACTCAGCTTCAAACGACAATGTTAAAAACAACAGACAAAGCCAGAAATCTTGGTGTAGTCATGGACTCAGACCTGAATTTTAAAAGTCACATTAAGACAATTACAAAATCAGCCTATTATCACCTTAAAAATATATCAAGGGTTAAAGGACATATGTCTCAGCAGGATTTGGAAAAACTTGTCCATGCTTTTATCTTCAGTAGACTTGACTACTGTAACAGTGTCTTTACAAATCTCCCTAAAAAATCAATCAGACAACTGCAGCTGATTCAGAACGCTGCTGCTCGAGTCCTCACTAAAACCAAGAAAGTGGATCACATCACTCCAGTACTGAAGTCTTTACACTGGCTTCCAGTGCCTCAAAGAATTGATTTTAAAATACTTTTGCTGGTTTACAAATCACTAAATGGTTTAGGGCCAAAATACATTTCTGATCTGCTACTACACTATGACCCACCCAGACCTCTCAGGTTGTCTGGGACAGGTCTACTTGTTGTTCCCAGAGTCAGAACTAAACAGGGGGAAGCAGCGTTCAGTTTTTATGCTCCACATATCTGGAACAAACTCCCAGAAAACTGCAGGTCTGCTGCAACTCTCAGTTCTTTTAAATCCAGGCTGAAGACATATCTTTTTAATGTTGCCTTTCTTTAAAAAACCTATTTTTAACTGCTCTTTCTTTAAAATTCTTATACTGCACTGTACATTTTATTCTTGTCTTTTAATGATCTTAAATTGTTGTTAATTGTTTTAATGCTTTGAAATTGTTTTTAATTGTTTTCTAACTGTTTTTAATGTTTCATGTTTCATGTAAAGCACTTTGAATTGCCTTGTTGCTGAAATGTGCTATACAAATAAAGCTGCCTTGCCTTGCCTTGCCTTACAGATCTTGAAACTTCAGTCAAAAGATAGCTTTTGAAATCTTGACCTTTCACATTCATTACAGACAAGGCACAGAACATATTTACAGTAAAGCCTTTTAAATTAGTATTTTAATTATTTACCTTAATTAAATGACCTCCCAGTAAGCCTTTTTGTAGCCACACACACACACACACAATGATTTCTCCACATTTGTTTGTTACATGAAGAACATTGCGACAGTGGCAGTAAAAACCAGCAAAGTTATTTACTTGATATTCTCTCTGGTTTACGATTAACTCTTCAGAATGGCCAAAAAACTGACATTATGTGATTGTGTTGACAATTCATCCCCAACAAAGAATCTTCAAACCTATTCTGAAATTATGAGACCTTAATTGATGTGATCTATTAGCATGGTTGACACCAGACCCTTCTCAGTTGTAACTGAGAGTGAGTCTGGGCAAGGTTCATTCGCAGCTCATTTCCAAAGGGGCGTCACCAACAGACGCCGCTCAAATGCCTCTTGGCGCATTGGATAGTCCAACCAATCAGAACGATCCAGGTGACGCTGCGCTTCGGTGGCCGTCATGTTGAATGTAAACAAAAAGCTGCTCGCCTACGCTGCGCTATCGTCGTCGCGTAAAGCCCGCCTCAACGGTTGTGATGGTTGCCTCAATTTTGGGGACATTGGAAATGGGTTTGAATGGGCTCTTTGCCGGACTGACTTCCAGAGCAAATCTCAAATTTGCCGGAAGTTCGTCAGGGTTTACCCCGGCTAGTGATCTAATAGCACTAGTGGAAATATTTTGCAGCTCACCTTCCTCCTGCAGCAAGGGAGGCTAACACTTGGTAACTGCAAACACAAACTCATAGTAGCTGACAGTTGTTACGTGATAAAGAGAAAATATAATCCCAAATACTGATGTGTACAGGGATAAAACAGGTGTCTGGAGAGCGTAAATTCATGAGTTTGTACCTTATACGAATCCCTGAGTTTATGTGAGCCTTTTATGATTTTTGATCCTTAAACATGGCCGCAGGAGAGGAGCAATGTCCACACATCTGGAAACAGAACAATCAATGACATGTTCAAGAGATAAAAAGCCTGCTTTTCTGTTGAGCCAGTGTCCTATGAGGGAATTGATGCACCTGGAAAGTAAGCTGTAAAATGTTTAGAAGGTTCTTACATTTATGACATGGTCAAAATTATTATTACAAGCAGTCCAGACTCTGGACTCATTCCCCAAGATCCAAAAGATGCTGCTTCAGTCACACAACTATGAGCAGTATTGAACTACGCTAATCAATATGTTTAATATTATCATTTAATCAAATGACTATGTGTAATGGGAAAAGAGTAGTTTGTAGTGACACATTTCAGTCTCTTTCCCCTTATTGTTTTGGTTTTATGGCTTGTAACTCTACTATTCTGCTTCACTCTAACCGCTCTCATCTAACTTCTCTGAGACTGAAAGTTATTAGCCAATGACATTTCGTCAGGGCTGATTTGTCATTACTATGGTTTTTGGTGAAGGTTCAACAACACATGCTGACTTTCTTCTGTTTATACATATATATATATATATATATATATATATATATATATATATATATATATATATATATATATATATATATATATATATATATATATATATATATATATATATATATATATATATATATATATATATATATATATATATATATGGCATCTTCCTGTGGAGGTGTGGGCGTGTTTATTTGTGCTTTAGAATGTAACCACTGTAAAACAATCAGAGAATAACATTTTATTCCTTTGATTCACTGCTTTGTTCGGTGCTCCCTCTCTTCATTTACTCTTTAGCTCGCTCAACAAACGCTGCTCTCTCTCTCTGGCTCATTGAGCCGGGGAAGAGGGACCAATATTGAACGCTGTGTGTTTACAAATAGTAAGCGGTACTTGCTACATGTTATACCTTTAACTTTGCTTTGGAAAAAAATTAAAATTTTAACAAATTTTCTTTCAGGTCCTTGAAGGATATTGGTCGAGAGAGGCATACATTCTTATTTTATGTACATCAGGTACATGTCTGCTTATGTTTGCACTACTGTTTTATTATGTTCAGTTAACCTTAGTGTGTCATGTTTGGAAATATTCCACTTCATACCATGAACTATAAAGGAACAATCATTCTTTTTATAGATAAGGGCCTGTTATTTTTTCTCCAAAAAGTTGTGTTTGAACAAATTCAAAGCCCTTCTGGACAAGAAATTTATTCTCTAGCAGCAGATTTGCTTACAGAGACGGACGATGAAAAGGAGAGCAGTTCCACCACTCTTGTGGCTCACACTGTGGACAGTAATCCAATTTTTGATCGCTAGGGGAGACGAATACACAAGCAACTCTCTTTCAACAGAATTCTCAAGTGGCAGCGTGGTACCACTATTTCAGACAGTGGATGAAACCGAGACTATCCAAGGACCATTAGTCTTCAGGCCAGCCTCCCAAGCCGTTTCTTTGGAATTGATCAACAGGGATTCAGGGAGTATATTCAACCTCACATGGGAGGTTCATGCTATATCCCACCAGTTCTACTGCCACTGTACAAATGCCTCAACCAATGGGAGCCATCAAGAGGGATGAGAACCCTGCTGGCACTCGAAAACAACAGATTTTTGGTGGAACAAATGACCAAGCCAGAAGTACTACTGGAAATCGAACGTTCGGTCAAACCCAGTTGTGGTGGACAGGACCAACTTAAATGCACCTTGTAGTTTTATTAATATAACCAATGTGGTAGCTGACAAAAGGCTCAGCAGCTTTAGTTATGACGTTTGTGGCAGAATGTACTTTCCTAACTTTCCAACATTAATTCACTCTATGTGACAAAACTGTTATCTCCAATATCATTAGTACGTTTGAAACATTAACTGAAGAAATGCTGTAATGCATGACATCCTCACACTACAAACTTTTAAGACTTTCTTGTCTCATGCAGAAAGTAAGTAGGCATATAAACGTAAAACTTAACTTTGATATGACCAATCCTCGATTTATATCTTTAATCTCATCACCATGGGTGAAATGTTTCCCAAATGAGCTGTGCAGGTTAAATTAATTAAAGACATAAAGATGATGGTCTTCTCATCTGAAGTCACTGTTTTCTTGCCGATTTGACAACACCGTGAGAAAAATTAGATTAGCTGTAAGTTTTATTATTTTTTGTCTACTTAATTTTAGTGGTAAAGCAATGAGGTGATGGATTTTGGATCAATACCCTTTATCTTATGTCATAACAATTGATGAAATAAAAAAAATGATTATTGTGCGCTGGTTCAGACTAGCACAGATAATGCTCACTATGCTTGATGAAGTAGCACAATGAGAAAAACAAGACAAATACTTGGCCCTAATACAGTTACCATACAGTTTTAAACTACACTACAGCATTTATTTTTCATGGAACGTTAGCACCCCTATGTCCCACAGGTTTGGTCATCTCAGACTGTGTTCAGGGCTAAGGTGTAACAGCATTTCTTTGAGAATATTTACAGTGAGATTTACAAATCTTTCCATCGCATTCTGACAGTCGCTCTTTCTAACTGCTGTGTACCTGGAAAACTTACAAGCCGGAAAGTGTGTTGCGTTACTATGATACCCAGAAATTGCGAGCTGTCATGTCCTTAGCTGCATATTTTTATTATATTATTTTTTTTAAATATGGTGATTTTGATGTCTGTTGTTTATTCCATTTTGTTTTGTTTGAAAATACAAAATATATAAAATAAAAAATATCGTTGGAAGTTTTTTTTAAGCCTGTTAAAATTTACAAATATTGCTGCACTCTTGGCCATTACTTAAAGATACCCTGTGGAGGTTTTGACCACGAGTAGCACTATCGAGCAATGCTTTGAGTGAGTGGTTCCTGGTTTTGTTTTTTATTTTGTTCGCATAAGGATACAGTCCTGACAATGGTTTCACACTATTCCACTGATTGACAGTTGGTGCTGGAAGCATGCCATGAATGTAGCAATGTGCTAATAAAGGCAGGAAAGAAGAAGACTGCCAGCAAGCAAATGAGGAGAAATGTCATTCAGCATGTATATTAGGCCAAAAAATATACACACACATGTGCATTTTGGTGAGTAACACTGAATATAAACAGAACTTTTGTTTGTCTACAAGAAAACTCCACATTGTCCCTTTTAGGAACCCCTGGTTGCCAGGACACCTACTAGTGCCCTAGTGCAGTGTTTCTCAAATGGGGGTATGCTTACTGCAGGGGGTATGTGAGATTATTTAAAAATGTATATTTAAAAATATCAGTCATGCATAATTCCTAAAATAATTATACACTATATGTATTCAGTGATTCTAAACATTTGAAATGTAGCATTTAAGTGTTTTTTTCAGTTATAATTTTGTTGTTAAGTAAATCAGACACTGATGGTGCAGTGATGTATTGTGCGTCTTTATATAGCATATAGGCTTTTTTTTCTACCAAAACTGTTTTGTGCTGAACAGGGGGGTACTTGGATGAAAAAAATATTTCAAAGTGGATACATTACTGGAAAAAGTTCGAGAACCACTGCTCTGAACTAAAAGTAGTCCAGCAGCATTCAATGATCTAAAAAAGAGATTTACTATTTTTTAACGGCAAACTATGCAAGGGAGAAGTTAATTTGTAAATGACTGTTTAAGGGGACCAACAAGGACATTATGATGCATGTAGTGTGAATAAAAGCCAACAGTATTCACCTTAAGTAGACCGGAAACAAATAGAAATCACAGGGGACAGGGATTTTTTATCATTACTATTATGCCCACCGAGGGATATACAGTAAGACTTAAAACTCAGGTAATGTGTTTTTACCTGACTGACCCTAAACATTTTGCTGGATGACATTTTCATCAATGTTTCAAGCCAACAGTAGATGTAACATATAGTATAGCAGCAGGTGATGCTCTTGTATCATTTGCACGTTTGTAAAACACTGAGTGTGAGAGATAGGTATCGATACAATTAAAGATCCAGTGAGCACATTTCATGTTCAGCTGCAGCCTGCACTATATTTGCTCCCTGTTGATCGATTGGCATTGTCCTTTTGAATTAACTAACAATAGGTGGGCAGATGGCTGATGGCTTGCACTGTTAGAGTGCTGGGATCATGTCAGGTAAATGCTGGAGATCAAAGGGTGGGTCAGTGCACAACTGGGACCATGATCAGTGGCACTATGGAAGTCTGATCTCCCCTGGGAAGGATCGTAATAAAACTATTAATCATGGCTTTTGAGGAGCTCTGTTGCACTGAGTCACCTACCACCTGTCAGCACACATGTCTGATAATGTGATTCTTCAAAAGAACTGTGGGTACCCATAGGGCCATCTTTAAGTAAAGGCCGTGTCTAGTTTGACTGTAACTTTCAATATTGTGTCTGCTGTGAATCACCAGGAGTGCACCTGAGTAGATCTTTTGAATCAGGTAGTGTTTGTTGTAACAGCCATGTAAATATCTGGACTGGGTCAGTCAGATGTTGTACAATGTTCTGAACCTCTTCCACACATGTGACACTCAGACATCTGTTTCATGCTGCAAATTGTGGCAACAAATGAAACAAGACCTAGAGTTTAAAGTAGGGGTGGTGGAAAAAGACATGTCACCACACCAATAAACGGTGTAAAAGAGGGAGCACCAGCACAAACATGGAAGAATGGTAAAGAGGGAAGCGTTTGGAAACCATTTTTAGAGGAAGGGAGAGATTTTTCTTTAATCCTTGTGAGGCAATGTGACTTAATGGAAACTTCCTCTTATCGCCCATAATGCAGAGATCTTACCATTGCCTCTGCTTCACTTTGATGTGTTTTGAGAGAGAGACCACTAAAGACTGCTTCACCACATGCACACACACATACAGCCTCACAACCCTTTAGTAAGCTGCACTGTGCAACAGATCAATGCTGCACGTACTTAATTCAAGAAAGCCTTTCAATTTCAAATCAGATTTCCATGTGCAGCCCAGCTCACAGATATTGCTACTGTGCACTAATATGCCTTTCTTTTTTGCCTAAGCTATATAAGAAAGGTTATGTAAAAGCGTATCCAGGAAACTAACCCAAAAGGAGATACAGGTGCACTTCTTGAACAAAAGGCGGAGAGGTCTGCTTTTTATTTTGCCCTGTATTTTGAGTGAGGCACAATTGTGTTGGGTGCATTTGCCTAATGTGAGAAGGTGGTTGTACAAAAAATGAGGGCAAAGACATGTCCTTGCCCTCATTTAGCAAGAAAAGTAAAATCAAAAAATATAATATTCCATCACTTAACCACAAATAAATCAAATGTGATGCCATCCTTTAGACAGTGATTAAGAGACAGGTTTGTGATCTTAAGACATGATTACAGTACAGTGAACACTATGAGTGGATTGGTTTGATGAAATATTAATACAATTGTAATAACATAATGCCTTTGTACACTGTGCCAGAACAGAAGTGGCGTGTCCTCTGCAGAGATAACAGCAGCATTCTGTAATCACCTTAGTGACGGTAGTTCTGGTTTTAATCAAAACACTGTGATGATGTAATATTAGCTGCCCACATTAAATCACTGAAAATAAACAAAGGCAGAGACAGACTGTCCTTTGTCACAAGCACTTGTCAATTCTCCTCAGTCTCTGGGGAGCCTTGATTATGGCCTATGTATTTGGTTCTCCTATCTGAACAAACACAGGGATTACGTTCATGTTCTGTGTTCCCACATACAATCATGCCATCATCATATAGTGGCAAGATTGTAAACACAGAATGAGGTGATTGTCACAGTAAATTCTATCCTGTTTTTGTACAACTCAGAATGTCCATTTCCCCTTGGACTGCAGTCCTTATCACTAACTTTAGTGTAGGACTGGAGAGGGCTGCAGACAGACATGTGCTACCTACGTCACATACTGTGTTCAGCAGCTTATTTTCACATGCTAACAATGAGCTTCCACAAGACGGAGTAACGCATGGGTGGTTCATGCTAACTGTCAATGCTCACAGTTCCAACAATAACTGAGCTGGCTTACAACTGGCTAGCAAAGCCAATGGTTCTAATTGTGATACACAACTAAGATAGAGGGATAGCTACAATTGACCGTTACATTTTTTTTGTTTAAAAATGTAAATCAAATAATTGATGCAAAAATAATAAAAATCCATTATTGCCAAAACTTGTTTCTTTTTGATGTGTTGCACAGAAAAGTTGTATACATCCAGAGACATTGAATATTGACATTGATAATGTAGCTAACCACAGTATAAATGGAAGGGTAAAATCACTGACAAATGGATATTATTATTATATTATACCATAGGTACATATTGCCCAACTCTAGAATAATAATTATTTCTCAGGAAACATCTTGGTAGCACGGACAATTCTCTTAAAATAGTTAATAAATGAATAATTAAGACTCTTTCACTTACACATTCTCAAAAAAAAACCATTTCATTTCACAGTAGATGTTCAGTGTGTACTCATCAGCCCTGAAGGATGACTCATTTTCAAGAGAAATTACATTAAGAAGGGAAGAAACATTTTCGAAAAAATTTAAAAGATTTATGAATGGAAATTATAGTGGCATGCCAACACACCAATATTCTATAACAATTCATTATTATCGCATTGGTATAGCTCTGGTATACATAGGAGATATCTTAAATGACACTGCTTTAAGAAATTTTCAAGATCTGAAGGAAACCTACAAATTGTCACCCAACTCTTTTTTTCTTCCTGTTATACGGGCAACAAATATATATATATATATATATATATATATATATATATATATATATATATAAAGTCAGTCAGTCTTGCTATACATCCAATAATGAACTTAATCAGAAAATTATCTGTATTACCTAAAGGATACGACTCTGTAATTTATAAGGATCTGTTACAACATTCACAAAACCCAGTATGTGTATTAACTATTTGGAATAAGAAGTGCTATGAATCATCAATAGACTGGGTTAGAGTTTGGACGAATGCTTCCCTTTCTTCCCAAAATTGTTATTATAAATTAATAAATCTGAACATCATGTGAAAAAACTAGGACACCCTATGAAAACATGTGTGTCCCACTTAAAATGGCTGAAATCACACACAGGTGTATCACATCAGGTGCACATGATTAGAACATTGTTACTCACCATTTTGAAGGAGGCTTGCCCTATTTAAACCTCAGACATTCAGTTTGGTGTGCTCCTGGCTGTTGACGTGAGAGTGAACACCATGGTGAGATCGAAATACCTGTCTGAGGCCTTCAGAAAGAAGATTGTTGCAGCTTATGAGTCTGGTAAGGGATTTAAAAAGATCTCAGAAATCAGCCATTCCACTCTCCGGAAAATAGTGTACAAGTGGAGGACACTCAAAACAACTGCCAACATGCCCAGGTCTGGCCGTCCAAGCAAGTTCACCCCGAGAGCAGACCGCAAGATGCTAAAAGAAGTCATCACGGGACCTACAGCAGGCTCTGGCGACTGTTGATGTGAAAGTGCATGCCTCTACAATCAGAAAGAGACTGCACAAGTTTAATCTTCACGGGAGGTGTGCAAGAAGGAAACCTTTACTCTCCAAGAGAAACACTAAGGCCAGACTGAAGTTTAGAGTATGTAAACAAAGAAAAGGACTTCTGGAATAATGTTCTTTGGACAGATGAGTCTAAAATTGAATTATCTGGACACCAGAACAGAGGACATGTTTGGCGCACACCAAATACAGCATTCCAGGAAAAGAACCTCATACCAACTGTGAAGCATGGAGGTGGAACTGTCATGGTTTGGGGATGCTTTGCTGCAGCAGGACCATCAAGAATCCATCATGAATTCTACAGTGTATCAGAGGGTGCTTGAGCAACATGTGAGACCATCTGTAAGAAAATTAAAGCTGAAGCGGAACTGGACCCTGCAACATGACAATGACCCTAAACATACCAGTAAATACACCAAGGACTGGCTGAAAACTAAGAAATGGAGAGTCCTGGAATGGCCCAGTCAAAGCCCAGATCTTAATCCCATTGAGATGCTGTGGTGTGACTTGAAACGGGCTGTACATGCAAGAAACCCCTCAAACATCACACAGGTTAAAGCATTCTGCATTGAGGAGTGGGGCAAACTTTCCTCAGACCGATGTCAAAGACTGGTAGAGGGTTACAAGAAGCGTCTCACTGTAATTTCAGCCAAAGGAGGGTAACACTAGGTACTAGGGGGTAGGGTGTCCTAACTTTTTCCTCAGTTAGAATATGCATTTATGTTGATGTCTCTTGTTTAATGAGTAAAACAATGTCAATTTTTGCTGTTTACCTGCAATTAGATCACTTTCTTTTCCAGAGATAAATAAAACAAGATTAGACATTGATATGTGAACATTTCTTAATGAATAACTGAATATTTAATGGGGTTGTAATGGCAAAATTACATTTAAGCACAATTCCATATATATTTTTATGTTTTATTTCTACTTTACTGCTCTCACAAATGCTGAAAGAGTCTATCTCATGCCCACATGCAGATTTTGATTCTAACTTTGTGAGACATCCAGTCTGGAACATTATGTGAGCCTGAACCGATAAAGGTACAAGGTCACCCTAAAACTATCTCTAGTTTTCTCATGCCAGTTAAGATGTAACTGGGGGGTGAAAGTCATACAGGGAGGAGGAGGTGAGATGACTCCAAGATGTCTCTTGCATTTCTCTGATTGTCTTCATGTGTATCAGATTGCCTTTCAAAATTGTAGCGTCATACTAAGCCAAGTGCGTATGTGCTGTCACTCTGAAGATGCATAAAAGCCTGGTGTTTCTGTTCACTCATTTAAAAAACTGACTCCACACTGGGCTGCGGCCTTTTGTGAAATCATGTTGATCGTATATTTGCAAATATATCTTTTTAATAAAATACAAAAACCCAACTTGGTTTTAGTCTCAGTCTGTCTTATTTGTTTCAATTTACTAAACTCTGAAATTTCCCCCCCTGCTGAAAAGGAAACTTCCATAACAAATGGCGACGAGATGGGATATCATGTGCAGGGGTCAGATAAAAGAGACTCCGTGGTTGACTGAGGACTCGCGATCCGAGATCCAACGATCTTCGCCTCTACCTCGCCCAAAAAGCATTCAGAGAGAGAGGATCAGAAACCACGGAGGGCTCTACTGACCCAACACTGATCTATTAAGACGGAAGCACACTCTAATTTAATTTGAATTAAGAGTAATTTGAATTGGCTGTAGTAAACTTCCAGAAACAAATACTGACGTTGGATACTAAAATAGGATAACCACTTTGGGGTTGTTTGTATTAATTTTGGGTAGGCCTAGTCTTTTATGTTTGTGTAAATACATAGGCCTAATTGTGATCATTCTAGCAGTATTTTTGCACCATAAAACTGATCCACACACGGGTGTGACTTTGCTTTGTAGATTTTTGGGGGACAAATCTAATTAGGTTTTGAAGTAAATCTAATAAACAGTTTTTCTGAAACTGCTCACACGTCCCTACGGGAACCGTGGTGGATGACATGGTGCGAAAATACGGCTCAAAAGTTTGGATTGTCCGTATTGGTCGAAAGAATTTTGGGTTTTCCTTTAAATTCGGGCAAACTGAAAATATTCAAACAGGAATTAGGAGAACAAGAGAAAAAACTAATGAAAAAAACAAAATTAAGAGGATTTAAAGCTACTGAGTACAGGAAAAACTAAAGGTATGATTCAGGGAAAGATTGCAAAAACACATACACCAATAACCTCCTCATCAGTTCAGAAAGACAAGTTGGAGAAATGGAGGGACAAAGATGACACAGACTCAACTATCGGACAGGACCGACAACATCAGTCACACCTGCATCGGGTGGAAAGACCAACGAGTTTGTGAGAAAACCATGTTTGAAGCGTTTGTCTGTATGTTACAACAGGCTGGTGGGCAACATATGGAGCGCGGACCCAAAAAAGGCCGCTCCCACAAAGGACGTGGTCGAGCCAGAAGGTGCCGAGGCGGGTACCGTGGGCAAAATAATGAGCCCTACAACCGAGACCAGTGTTTGTACTGCAAGGACTTTGGACATTGGGTATGTAATTGCCCGAAGAAAAAACAAAAAACACCTCAGACAAAGAACAACACTAGTCCCTCTGTTTGACTGAGTCCAAAAGCTGATAAGGAAGGTACTGCTAAAAAACACACACACACTTGCTTCATGCAATGAAGAAATGCTTGGCATTGATACACTGTTTTTTGTTTTTGCTATTTAGGGACAATTGATAGGTTAGAAAGTTCTGAAAAAAGAATCTAATCAGTTAAACCATTATAGTATGTTATCTTCTGAAACCTAGAAGAAAATGCCTACTACTGAGGGTAAAGTTAAAAGGGTTCCACTCTCATAACTTGATTATTAGAGCTAAAGATTTGACACTGAAGTGCAGTGGTCATTCTATTTGGTCAATTGGGAATACAGGTTAAACAGTAAAAGAACAATTTTCTGTTCCTTTCTCATATACATGGGAAACTTTTTTTTGGGGTCTGATTTATGTTCACTTATTTTGCTTAGGTAGTGATTTAATGTGCACTTTTAACATTGGCTTAACCTCAACACCTGATGGTTTGAGAATTTCTCATAATGATGCATCTAACAAAACCACATTTGTTAATCACAGTGTGGCTAAAATGACCTCACTGAGGCAGCGTCTGTAATCAGCCCTGCCTCTGACTGCATGAAACCTGACAACTTGCATTACACAGCTCATGTTACTACAGGGCCTGATGAAGAAATGCTCAAAATGGTTCTTTAGAGACATAATGACAGTTTGACAACCTCACATCTGATTTGGACTGATATGGACTGTGTTGTAGCTTGACTGACAACCAATATAGTTTTTTAAAGAGCCCAGCTTGTGTTTTTTCTACATCTCTCAAGGCTGCATCTGCTTTTTCCTTCCTCAAGAGAGTTTTTTGGTACAGTGCTGTTTTCATGTAAAATGAACAGAATAGCAGCTTTTTCAGTTTAGTGTTAATGATTAGGATTTTTTACTTGAGCCTGTCACGTAAAAATGCCTGTACACGTTCCTGAGGTCACTGTAAGACTTTTTGCTGCCGAAGCTAATGAAGCGTTTGTGAATATGAAACTGGCTTCCCCGACGCTGGGACTGCCAGATCCCTAAAAACAGTTTATGCAGACCGTTGATAAGCGCAAGAGCTGCGTGACTCTGTGTTGCTGCAACACCACGGCGACAAAACTCCGTCCGGTTGCAAATTTCTCTGCTAAACTTGATTCTGCCACTTGAAGTATTAAATACGCACTGTTCCACATTCTGTGTCACACATTTTGTGGGAACAGAATAAAACTCTCTGTGGCCAGGTACCTTAGATATTACTACTCTGTTAGATTGCAAAATGTCACTCTAACAGATGCACTGTTCTTAACCCTGATTTTCTTCTCCACACACCAGTTGACAGAGAGAAACAATGGTGTTGCAGAGCTACAGGTGGTACCATGACCGGACCTCTCTGACACACCTCTCACTAACCCTGATTTCATTTTTTTTTAGGTTAACAGTTCTTCTTCCAGAGACTCTAGCAGTGGCCTATCCGTGTGGGCTTCTCTGTTGGTGTTTCTGATGCTATCCGATTTGGACCTCTGCCATCTCATCTCTCAGTACAAGCAGTAGAGCTCATTCTTCCTAACAGAAAGCTATCCAGCTTTTTCTTTCCTAAATTTTGCAAAGTTGACACATGGGTTAAAACCAGGTGTAAAAAGTATGATTAGGATGATGGAAATACAATTGAGGGAAAAACAGTTGTTTCACAATGGTGAAGCAACATTGGTTCCCAAATGATTTCTTTTTGGATCAAGAATACTGTCAGCTAGTGTAGGATCCAAAGCCCTACTTACTGAAATAATTCCAAAATGGTGAATTCCTACCAAAATCTCAAGTATAATGGTTTGCATTCAAAATGCAACATGCCTACATTTGACAAAAGCTCTGCTTATTGTACTGAGGTATAGAATGTGCACGCGCAAGCGACTTAACCTGTCATCCTTTTGAGATTTTGTTTACAGCACCACCACACATTGGACTTGGGTAAAGAGGACACCCACCAGACACACCACTGTGTGAGGACCAACTGGTAACTTATTATGTCTCAGTGCAAAAGGCACAAATTCCTGATGACATGCTAACAACCACAATGAGAGCAGCAGAGACACTCAGTGAGGTGATTGGTAACCCCTCACTGTAGACTAAAGACTAAGCTTACAGAGCAGCAAGGCCATAGCAACACACACACACACACACACACACACACACACACACACACACACACACACACACACACTCAGAGCTAAGAGAAAAACAGGAGTTGTGCATGCAGAGTTCAGCAATTATTTTGATATAGTTTGTCATGAATTATAAGAATGTGATATGTTTCCCATATCAGGTAACAAATTGGATAAATAGAGGTCAAATTGGAAGTACTTAGGTTTGTTCTATAGGCCTAAAAACTTTAATTCATAATGAATTTTAGAACTACCAGACAACGGTTAGTATAACTTTGGGTTGCAATCTAAAGATAAAAAGAAAATAAACAACATATTTTTGTTTAATTCGTCTTAGTTTATTTGTTATATTGAAACCAATACAGGTTGATATGAGATTTCAGCCTAAAAACAGTTAATTTAATATTGTACTCTAGTGAGTTTTTTTTTTTTAGTAAAACTGCACTAAAGACTTTGTTTGTATTTTGATTTGCTATATCACAAATAGGTTAAAACTAAATTAATTGATGTTGACGTTGAAAACACTTTGGTGAATGGTTTTCTTTTAAAAGAAATTATTTATCGAATTTTGTGTTGCTTTTATTCAGGTTTTGCTGTGTAACACAGGACAGTGTTAATGGCTAAACCACTGAACAGATTTATATGTGCTGCGTTTTTTGAGTCATGAGCTTGTCATGCCTCAAATAGAAGGGATATAGTAGCAATAATAAATTGGGTGTTTAATGAATGGGGTGTTCACATAATTTTTTAAATTTGAAAACTATTCTAAAGAAAATTTAGTTTTGTTTTGATTGACTTTCACTATTTACTGAAACACAACCCTTAAAGTAATCTAAAAGAGAACAATTACAAAAGCAGTGTTTCCTTTTTAGCACAATTTGTATGGATTTTATAGAGTTAAACCAGCATGAGGGAAAGAAATGCGGTTTTATAATTATTGATATTCATTAAAATAAGTAGACACTTTTCCAAGTGATAATATTGATAAAAGAACAAATAATGCTTTTTGGAGTTCTGTTTTGTGCCACACGGCGCCTCATTTGTGTCAGTCGCGTCCATCTCACTCCCCCTCCAGATGCAGGACCGGTGAAAACTGTCTGGAGGTACGGACCAGCAGACGGACTGAGAGAAGGAGGGGGGGAGCACCGTTCTGCTCTGACACATCTGACGCACTGTGAAGTTAAGTAGCACACAGACTCACATTCTGAAAATACAAGCATTATTAAGAGAAGATAATTAGAAGTACTTTAAGATAAGTATTCAGTTGATGTGTCAGGAAATGTTTAAAGTACGTTTCATTGTTCGAATCTGAATTGGATTGATGAAAATTTGATAGAAATAACTTTGGCTTTAGGTAAAGTCTGACATAAACATCCGTAAACTATTTTTGTGTAAGTGCTGAGATGGGGTTTGAAACCATGATGATTAAATGTATCAACAACTTGGAGATATGATTAAGACTAAATATCTGAATGAAAATGTTTAATGTTGATGTGACTGCTTAATGATGTACATTATGAGTAATGTACTGAGACAATGGTATACACATATTCATTTAATATTTACTCTCATATTTATATGTTTACACGAAAAGTAAAATATAAGTTAAAGATAACTCTTATAAATAGGTAAAGATAATACTTTTATACCATAAAGATAATAATATATAATATACTAGTATACTTTATAAATAGAAGGGATAACAATTCAGTCAGGAAAAGCTTAGAGGAAACAAGAGCTTTAGAGAGAAGTGCACTGGATGCCAGTCTATGAGAGACTGGCTCAGGTTACAGCAGGCGTGTCCAGCGAGGAGGAGTCTGCCACAAGACCTTGTGTCTCTGAGCATTCCGCACACCAACATAAAAACTTGAATTGACTCAAATGCCTAAAAGTTTAGAAAAAACAAGAAGTTGCCTTTCAGGCCAGTTCCTGCTGCTACCAGAGAGCTAAAAGTACTTTTGAATTAGGATAATAGGTTTCCTATTGATGGATTGTATAGGAGTTAAATTTAACAGTTACTTTCAAGCGGAAGTCAATTATATTTGACCTACTTCTTGCTTTTATCTGAGGGAATTTCCCCACTGGGGGCTAAATAAAATCTTTCTTATGTCATATAGGTGATAAACAAACAGTTGGTTTTTGATTTCAAAGACAAATTATGTTATTGTTAGGAATAACTAATTTGGATTTCAAAGACAAAAAAGTTAGTATCAGAATTTTGTCAAATGCTTACAGATGCTATTTGTAATCTGACATATTTGGGTTAAAAAGAATTAGGATTTTTGTACACAAAACATATGTTCATGTTTATGAAATATAATGTTTTATTGTCATCAAACTGCCCGACCAATATATAGGCCTACAAGTGCAACTGAAATGATTAGTTGCTAAATCAATTAATTGATTGACAGAAAAACTGCTTTGATCGTTTCGAGTTTCAAAAAATGGTTGGACTTTTCGATATTGCTGTTTTTATTGTACCTTAAGTACATATTTTTAATGGAATATTGGTGGTAACAGAAAATGTTTACTATAACTATCTGTATGAACCTAACCCCATTTAAGCAATATTTTTGAATCAATGATGACATAGATCAAACTTTGAAAAGCAGTGTGTTTAAATGCTCCTTCTTACAGAGGCTCAAAACAGCCAAGAAGGGGACCACACACACACACACACACACACACACACACACACACACACACACACACACACACACACACACACACACACGAAACAATGGTAAAGATTGTTTCCAACGATTTGTCAAGTGCTAGCAACCTCTGACAATAGAAGACATGGACGACGCTATCTGCAAAAAAATATATGTAATCATTAAAGTAATTTGTGTATTGTGATTAGGTTGTAATCAAAAGGGTGGAATGTAATGGCAAAATTACATTTAAGCACAATTCCATATATATTTTTATGTTTTATTTCTACTTTACTGCTCTCACAAATGCTGAAAGAGTCTATCTCATTCCCACATGCAGATTTTGATTGTAACTTTGTGAGACATCCAGTCTGGAACATTATGTGAGCCTGAACCGATAAAGGTACAAGGTCACCCTAAAACTATCTCTAGTTTTCTCATGCCAGTTAAGATGTAACTGGGGGGGTGAAAGTCATACAGGAGGAGGAGGTGAGATGACTCCAAGATGTCTCTTGCATTTCTCTGATTGTCTTCATGTGTATCAGATTGCCTGTCAAAATTGTAGCGTCATACTAAGCCAAGTGTGTATGTGCTGTCACTCTGAAGATGCATAAAAGCCTGGTGTTTCTGTTCACTCATTTGAAAAACTGACTCCACACTGGGCTGCGGCCTTTTGTGAAATCATGTTGATCCTATATTTGCAAATATATCTTTTTTAATAAAATACAAAAACCCAACTTGGTTTTAGTCTCAGTCTGTCTTATTTGTTTCAATTTACTAAACTCTGAAATTTCCCCCCCTGCTGCAAAGGAAACTTCCATAACAGGGTGTCTTAATTTTTTCACATGACTGTAACAAACGTACCTGCCACCAAATCATTGTTATATGATGAAGATATCTATTTCTCCAAACTGTACTGTAACTGAATTAACTGGGGACTTTCTTACATGTTATGTGGGAGTGTCCAACAGTAAAACAATTTTGGGAACAAATAACAAAAAGTCTATCACAAATTTTGGGCTTAAAGATGAACTGCTCTTCAGCATGTATGCTGTTTAACGATGATTCAGAGCAGAACTTTAATTATCCTCAAAGGCAGTCATGCACTGTTGCTAAAAGGATGTTGGCAGTTAGGTGGTAGCCGCCACACTCTTTCCATTCAACAGTGGAATTACTCGTTAATAGAGACCTTATCTGTGGAGCTAGCTGTTGCTAGAATTAATGGGGCAGACCATGTTATGCTTAAGGATAGGAAGGAGACACTTAATTTAGCGATTAACATGATTTGAATTTGTATGTGTATCTTGTTTTAGTTTTACTGTTGTAAAATGTTTTGGCATATAGTGAAATTTAGATAAAGACCCGTCGGGAGGGGATAGGAGAGGTAAGGGGGGGGATGATGTGCAACATTATGATTTTGTATATTTTTGTTGTTGTTGCTGGTGTTTTTGTTTTCTTGTTTATTTCATTTATTTTTGTTTTATTTGTTAGTCTTGTCTTTTTTAGGCTAAGTGCTATTTATATAGTATATTTATATAGCATATTCTGTGTATATAATTAGGTACAGTTCACTCCAAGGTATAGGTCCAACTTTTATCGTCTCTTTTAAAGTTAACTGGGTGAGTCCTGTTGTGTTTATTTGAATTATTTGACAACCCTAACCCCTACCCTTTGAGAGGGACATATGCTTCAGTAACTAATGACTGACTGTGCTGTATGTAAGGTATTTTGTTTTGTCGATTTGATTTGCAAATAAATGAAAAAAAAGTCAACACAAAGGGAAGAAAAAAGAGAATAAAAGCAAGAAGCAAGATAGCAAAGGGAAGACATCCATGTAAGAGGGAAAATAAGGAGAATAAAAGACAACGAGTGAAGGCGGAGACAAATACATAGGCGATCATCTGTTAGATATTTCTTTCGTATAAACCACACACTACACTCATGGATCTCATTGTCAGTGCTATTCCACTTATACTTATTTTCATGACTATTTACATTGTAGATTCTCACTGAATACATCAAAACTATGAATGAACACGTGGAATTATGTACTTAACAAAAAATTGTGAAATAACTGAAAACATGTCTTATATTCTAGTTTCTTCAAAGAAGCCACCCTTTGCTCCGATTACTGCTTTGCACACTCTTGGCATTCTCTTGATGAGCTTCAAGAGGTAGTCACCTGAAATGGTTTTCCAACAGTCTTGAAGGAGTTCCCAGAGATGCTTAGCACTTGTTGGCCCTTTTGCCTTCAGTCTGCGGTCCAGTTCACCCCAAACCAAATCTTGATTGGGTTCAGGTCCGGTGACTGTGGAGGCCAGGTCATCTGGCGCAGCACTCCATCACTCTCCTTCTTGGTCAAATAGCCCTGAAGGCCCGTTCACATTGTACGCGCAAACGGCAGCGCTGCGCTATGAAACCCATTATTGTCAATGGCTTGCACGCGCAAGAACTGGTCTGCCGCTGCGCTGAGCAAAGCGCATTTTGCGGCTGGCTGCTCTTGCGTGTGCTGCGGTCAAAGTTCAACATGGTTCAACTTTGACCGCGGCACGCGCAAGAGCGGCCGCGGTGTGCTGTGACGTGCATTCAGGTGTCCGAAAAAAACTGAAAAAAGTAAACACCGAATACACATGGATCCACAAACGGAACATGGACGAGAGGTTGATTTTGGCCGTCAGCAATCTCCCAGAGCTGTACAACACAAGTTCGAGGTCGTACAGAGACCTCGGACGCAAAACTATGCTGTGGTGCATATTTCCACCATAATAGGCATGCCAGATGTGTAGCTTATTGTAGCTTCCTAATCATACATTCAATCATAATCATTCAGGTTGGTTTTAGCTATGTGAAAACAACATGGACATGTCTCGACTGAAATAAAATCATAACTGTTACATTTTTTCTCAGATACTTTGGTGCATTTGTTAAATAATAATTTGCATTTGCACAACAGTGAGTGCATTTCTTAAAACAATTTGTGTAAACTGGACCGCATAGTGACTGACCTGCAAAAGCGTGTATTTTGATTGAAATCTTTTGTTTATATGTCCGAAGCAAGTATTTATACCAATGACCCAATCAAACTGACAAGTCCTTACGCCATTGTTTGCACCAAGATAGTCAATCTGCTTTGTGTTGTGGTCCATATTTAACAGTTCACTCTGTAAGTATAGTGTAATGAACAATGCACAAGTCATGTTCGTTTTCATTGAAGTTCACATATAGGTAGTTAGGTATATGGCCGTTACACAGAATAACTACCCATTTCCAAGTGCGTAAGCTCCACTTTTGGAGGAATTAATTGCACATATGCATTAAACAAAGTGTTTTCCAGAGTATGAATAAATTATGATGAATGTATGAATTCAGGCTTATAGCTTAGCTTTATTATACCCAACTGCAATAACTGCAGACATCTTACTTACGTATGTAAACATGCAATGACACATATTGTTATTGCATGTTGAGATGCAAAATTTTATTTAGAAATGAAAACCCATTCATAACCCATCTGCGAAATCGTAGGCCCGACTCTCGTCAGCAGACTGTCTACTCCCTGTTGAGCCAAAATGACCCCTGGAACCGGTCACAGTGAAAGCGGAGCTCCTGCAGCCGGAATTCCCCCAACTGCTCTCTGGACCTGAAGGTCTCGTGCAGCCGCACCTTTCTTGCTGCTGCTGCGGGTGCCTTCCTCTGTCTTCTCCTCACAACCAGGGCAAGTGCCAAGGCTTTCTTTTGGTTCAAAGACAGAAACATCTTCGCCACCAAATCACTATTGTGTATCCTACATATGTCGTGTACTGCTCGTCTGATGTAAACACCGGACGCAGGCGTGACGTGCATCCAACTATTGGCGCATGTATGATGTAAATTTGCGCTGCACCCGCCGGCAAGCACAACACATATAGTTGGGAATAGGACAACCTAGTGGCGAGCGCAGCGCATGCCGCGTACAATGTGAACGGGCCCTTACACAGCCTGGAGGTGTGTTTGGGGTCATTGTCCTGTTGAAAAATAAATGATTGTCCAACTAAACACAAACCGGATGGGATGGCATGTCGCTGCAGGATGCTGTGGTAGCCATGCTGGTGCAGTATGCCTTCAATTTTGAATACATCCCCAACAGTGTCACCAGCAAAGCACCCCCACACCATCACACCTCCGCTTCACGGTGGGAACCAGGCATGTAGAATCCATCCGTTCACCTTTTCTGCGTCGCACAAAGACACGGCGGTTGGAACCAAAGATCTCAAATTTGGACTCATCAGACCAAAGCACAGATTTCCACTGGTCTAATGTCCATTCCTTGTGTTTCTTGGCCCAAACAAATGTCTTCTGCTTGTTGCCTCTCCTTAGCAGTGGTTTCCTAGCAGCTACTTGACCATGAAGGCCTGATTCGCGCAGTCTCCTCTTAACAGTTGTTCTAGAGATGTGTCTGCTGCTAGAACTATGTGTGGCATTCATCTGGTCTCTAATCTGACCTGCTGTTAACTTGCGATTTCTGAGGCCGGTGACTCGGAAGAACTTATCCTCAGCAGCAGAGGTGACTCTTGGTCTTCCTTTCCTGGGGCGGTCCTCAAGTGAGCCAGTTTCGTTGTAGCGCTTGATGCTTTTTGCCTTTGCCTTTGACCTTCATTTGTTAAAGTAATGATGGCCATTCGTTTCTCTTTACTTAGCGGATTGGTTCTTGCCATAATATGAATTCTAACAGTTGTCCAATACGGCTGTCGGCTGTGTATCAACCTGACTTCTGCACAACACAACTGATGGTCCCAACCCCATTAATAAGGGAAAAAATTCCACTAATTAACCCTGACAAGGCACACCTGTGAAGTGAAAACCATTTCAGGTGACTACCTCATGAAGCTCATTGAGAGAACACCAAGGGTTTGCAGCACTATCAAAAAAGCAAAGGGTGGCTACTTTGAGGAATCTAAAATATAAGACATGTTTTCAGTTATTTCACACTTTTTTGTTAAGTACATAATTCCATATGTGTTCATTCATAGTTTTGATGCATTCAGTGAGAATCTACAATGTAAATAGTCATGAAAATAAAGAAAATGCGTTGAATGAGAAGGTGTGTCCAAACTTTTGGCCTGTACTATATATATATATATATATATATATTTGAAAAGCAATTGTGATGTAGTAAAATGTTACTGTATGCGCACACTGTTATTTTAATTTTATAGAATTGTAAAGGACTACTTGTAGCCAGGCTCCGATTAAGGATGTTTTAAAATACTCACAAATATTCAGATCTGGCTGCATCACACACAAAGAGAAATGTAACAGATGAATTGCTCTTGAATTATGAACTTGAATCAAACTACAAGATTAGAACACAAAAGTACATCCCAGACTCCAGGATATTACTAAGATTATCTTTCCAGTGGAGCTACACATCACCTAGCTTTATCTCTTACACACTCCCATCTCTTTCAAATTCAGATGTGACAAAAAATCTGATTCATTCAGGATGCTACAGAAGACCTTGCTTTTTGTGTCTATTAAATAGATCCTCTGTAACTGTTTTCTCCGCAGTTTTTCATTGGAATCTTGTAATTTTTTACATCTCTTTTTGTATATCTTTGCTTTTTCTTGTATAACAGGACAAGCATAGTTTTCAACACCACATGTGCTTGCCTTGGCATTTGAGCATTACATACAAATGGTACAGTTTGGTAATGTAGAGCAATTATTATTTTGGGTTCTGTCTGTCTTGTATTAGTGGGGAAAGTGGGAGGTTTCTCATTATGAAACACATACTGCAACCTATTTTATAGATTGCTTTAGATATTGCAAGGCCATGCTGTTTACTGCCTGGGGTTACTGCCTGATAAACAACCAGATGTAGTTGTGCTCTTCATGGGGGAGGATCCACATACACGATGCATGATGCAAATAACATAGTGGGAGGAAGCAGGGCATAAGTAGGAAGGAGACGGGCATAGCCTCTCGCACCGCAGGCCTCTCTGCTGGGATCCATTTACAATCACAGCATAAAGTTTAAAAAGCTGTGGTTGTGTGTAAGACTATGATGTTAATTATAAGTGTGAGAGACAAAATCAAATGTGGTATTGATTAACTGTAAATTGCTACAGCAAAAATAACATTTGATTAGCTTGTTTTGACCATAGTTTTTATGCCATTTTTCAGTTTAGACTCTTAGCTGTCAGAAATTCAGTGAAACCAGTGTGTCTAAAGTTAGTTGAATTTAGCTTTGTATTGGATATTTTGTAACTAGCTCTTCTTTCAGTGGATAGTCATTCAAAACCAAGTCCAAGGTGCTGATTCTAAGACTGTCCTGGGTGTTTGCAGAAATTCACATTGAAATTGATGGCCAATAGTTTGCCTTTACTGATCTGCCTCGTTAAGCTAACTATATTCATCTTGTTTAGATCTTTGTAGCTGACTCTTAGAGATGCCAACTCCAATCAAGAGTAATTCATTTAGGCCTAGTTTATTTGGCTAATACATTTAGTTATTTCTACCCACTATGGCAGTAGAGATTCTCGTTCTCAGTGTCTGCTTTTGCACTAATATGTATACAACTAGATGACAATGTTTGTTTTTTAGGGGAATAAATCAACATCCAAAATGGATTTCTATCAAATACAGTAAGCAAGAACTGGTGAGACAAAATCCAGCAGGAGAGTTAAGGTAAGCTTAGTTACTCAGAATTCTTTGGCAGTGCTCAAATGGTAATGTAATGAGATTAGATCGTGGCACAAAACCAAACATTATTGCTGTAGTATGTCATTCTTACAATTTTGACATATTGCAGAATCCATCTCTGCTTACCTACTGTATGGTGACCTTAGTAGACACAGTAACGGGAAGTAATGCTCTGTAAGGGAAACTTCCTGACTTGAGTTTATAAAAGAAGAATGGTGAGCTCTCCTTAAAGCTGTTAAACACTGGGTAAAAGCCTCCATAAATGTGTAGAAATGAGTGGAACAGATCTGTCAAAGCTGGACTTATATTTTATATTTGTTTGTCGCACCGCAAGCTCAATGTTTTGTAACAAGTGACTCATTAGTAAACATATATGTTTTCATTATTCTAAGGACTGGGCTGTCAGTTATCCAGCCCGTGAGTGAACGATTTTTTAAGGGTTTTATGATAAAACTTATGTTACTGTAGGTATAGAGTAGCGATCCATTTGCTATGTAAATAACGTTGAAACATTCTGGTAAATACCGTACATGTAATTAGTTCATATATGAAGCCTGGAAATGGTACATCTTCACGTCGGTGAGTGACAAAAGTCAGTAAAATGGAACACAGATAAGTTAATGTATCATGGCAAGAAACTTGATAATAAATTTAATTTTAGTATTCATTTATCACTCAGTTTCAGTGCCCTGTTGCTGCTTGTTCTCTGTATAAGTATAGATTAAATCAGTCTAAGAAAAACCTTATTAGATGATTACAAATTGAAATGTAAAGCCTTTTAAATTCTTGAAATATTACTGGATATTTATCATCCTGAGGTCATATAGTCATATCAGATGCCCTTCAGACTGGCTTAATGAATTATTTGTTCTTTTCTGACTCATTGCAGACGAAAGCAATAGAAATCAATTAAGCAAGACAGGGTGACCAGGCCAGTATTGATGTACAGGAGCAAGAAGAGGACACTGGACAATGGGGAATTGAAATCACAGATGAAGAATGAGGGGAAGAAAGATACCTGAACACCTTTAAACCTTTAACTAGAGAGGGACTGAAACCAAGCCTGACACAAGAAAAGTCACTAATATAAAAAGTAGATATTAGGATCAGTGAAAGCACATGTAACCAGCAGTAGAACGCTAAACAATTTCGCCTCAAGGTTTATTTAGTAGCTTTGCTTTTGATCATGTCATGTGATCTTCATCAGCAGATGAAGAGAGGAGTTAGTGTAGTTAGCCCAAATGCCAATAGGAAATGTAGATGTTCAAATCAACATTTTTGCACACTTTAAGTACTGGCTTAAAAGTCCATGCTGGCTTACTAGTTGAGTTTCAAAGCTTGTGATGATATCACAAGGTCCTCCTCAGCAGAAGTACATTTCTGCTGTTATTGCATCTGTTACAATCAACAAATATAGAACAGTGACTAAATGGACCAAGAATGAACGTTGAAACACCTTTTAACAACATGTCATGTCAACATGTATGAAAAGACCTCAGAAATCTATATTTCCGTGAGAACTGGCCTTACTTCATCTGCTGATGAAGGTCAATGTAATATGATTGAAAGCTACAGAACCACTACTAAACAGGTACTAAGATGTCACTATTTTGTCAACTACTGTTTCCAAGGTCAAAAATGATCCCCTAGAGTTTTTTTGTGATTGTTTCGGGCAAAAATCCTTGATTATGCGACACGTTTTCTTAAAGAATGCAATGGAATATGCGGGATATTTATGCAATTTTATTTAATGAAATTGCAGGAACTTGCAAAAATTGCGGGAACTTGCAAAAACTGCGGTTTGATGAAAACGAGAAAAAAATGTGATTCCCCCAACACCCTACTTTTCGATGATGTTCACGTCACGTAATTACGTCACTTCATAACGTTCCCATGGCAACAGGGGAAAATGGCTGCTCTTGTGTGAAGTAAACGCAACATTTTTCAACTTTCTGCTAAGATATATGTGTTTTTTGCAACAAAAATGCGGGGATTATGAAATCATGTAAGCCCTGCATATTTTGCGCGAAAATCGGCAATTTATGCGGCGAAAGTGCGGCGTATTTGAAAAAATGCGGCCACTGCATCAATATTCGGACTTTGGCTGATTATGCACTGAATTATGCGATCGCATAATCGCGTTTTTCTGGAGGGACTGGTCCCTGAGTCAAGTTTCTTTGTTTAGTTGGTTTTAATGTTTTCTGTTGGTTTTCCCATTTCCTGTTTTATTTTGTAGTCTCTCTGTTCCCTTATGTGTTGTCATGTTTTACTTCCTGTCTTTTGGTTTTCCCACCTTTGTGATTGTCTGATGTCTTTCACCTGTTCACCAGCCCTTGCGTCACCTGCCCCTTGTTATCCCTCGTTTACTTGTGTATTTAGTCCCTGTGCTTTGTGTGTCTGCTGTTGGTGGATTGTCACTTGTCTTTCGTCACTTGTCGTCAGTCCTTTTAGTTCCTTCCTGTGATTAAGCGGTTTCTCCGTGTTCCTGAATTTCTCTGTGTTTTTTGTTCTCCTGGATTTGTACTCGTATTTTCCGTGTTCCTGTGTTTTTTGGATTTGCTCACCTGTTTGATGTTGATTATAGCAATTAGACCTGCAGAGTCATTTTAAATCCTATAGCAGTATTATATTACATGCTGCATTGGCCTTATTGCGAATCCATCTCACACGTTTTTATTTATTTTAATCTATTAGAAAAGTCAAGACAAGAATAGGTTGACAAATATTATTCCCTGCTTCCTGCAGGCCTCATTAGTCTCAGTAGTGGCCTTCCATTAACCAAGCTGCTCATCAATACTGCAGTTTTTGTATGTGTGTTACATTTGTAAGTCTCTTTGAGTTCTTATTCAGTTACTATTATTTCAAACTGCTGCACTCTCCTCACCTTCCTGCATTTGGGTCCAAGCCTACAACCCTGACATCCTGTCTACATGTCAAGGTTTCCCTCAGCAAGGCAACAGACCCCGAATTCGAACCTTATGTGTATGCAAACATCTTCAAATAAAAGCATCTACCAAATGATTGTAATTTCACGTAATAAAAAAACTGCATTCTTTTGCTTGCCATGTGGAGTATTTGGGGACAAAACTGGCATGATACTTTTGTCAATACTAAATAGTGAAAGAAATCACTGTTAATTTTTCAAAATCATGAACATACAATAGATAGTGTTGCATTGCAAGACACACCATTACCTTTCATGGAAAAGATAAAAGGCACATTAAATAACTGAACCAGTGTAGTATCGTATAGTAGTAAAGCCATAATGAATTGTCACAGGCAAAAGCAAGGTTGATCTTTTTCAATCCGTGTGACCTCTTTTTGCAAAAGTGTCAACCTCCATCTCATATGACTTACTGTACACCATCATCACAGAATGATATGATAGAATGCTGCTCACAAGAAATTGTAAATGTCATCTCTGAAATGAAGTAAATCCCACTACACAATGGACACTATGGCGAGAGATGGAGATTCAGAAGGACTTCTAGTGTTTGCAATATATCTGTCAGAGTGAACAGTTAAGGACCAGCTTCTGGCATTGACTTGGAATCTTTTGATGCACAAACTGGCAGAGATTCTTTGTACTGGCATCATCAAGGAAATGAAAATGCCAACTTTAAATGTGAAGTCGAGACCTATGACAGTGCAGAGGTCATAGTGGCCAACAGGGGCGTGTCCGATGTCAACTTACAATCAGCAAAAGTTTACAGAGATATGACACTGGGATATATATGTTTTAAGCTGTCTAGACATGCCAACTTGTATCCGTCAATGCCAGTCAGATTTTCTGCATGTTTATGCATGTTGGGTGTACTCTTATTGGCTCACAATCACTTGTAAGGTTCCCCTGGGCCCTTTATTGTTTTCAATTTACTGTGCATTAAGTAATCCACAAACAGTGTTTTAGTTTACTGGTGTGCTGACCATACATATGTATGTATGTATGTATATATATATATATCCATAAACCCAACTCCTCTGTAAACCTAGCTTGAATGTCCAGTAACTAATGATAATCTAATGAAAACCGAATAGATGTTTTCATGCAAACAGGGTACATTTTCGAAGGTCCCAAAAGAAATCTTTCAGTGTTTTCAGATTCCAATCTCAGTTTCACTAGACATTTCAGCAAGACAAAATTAGCCATCTGTCAACATGGAGCATCGCCAAGATTAGATCGTTGCTCTCATTTCAGGATGTACAAAACCCTTTTATCTCCAGCCAATGAAATTACTGTAACTCAATATTCACTGGATTGCATTGATTAATTGAAATCAGCTGACCGGCTCCAGCTTATACGAAATATAGCTGCCAGGGTACTCCCCTTAGTTTGGCCTCCCTTCACTGGTTACCTTTGTCTGTGGGAATATATTTAAACATTTTACCCGTTTTTAAGGTATAAGTGGGCCTGGTCTCTTCCTACATTCATCCTCATAGCTTGAGGTCTGCTAACCAGTTGTTTGTTATTAAGATGTCATGAACGTTATAAGACCAGCTTTCACGACAGTGAATGCAGTACTGAGGTGATTTAATGAGTTTTGGACAGATAAAGTTAGCTTTACGTTACGTGTTGCTATAGTAACCGCTAACTGTAGTTAGCTGCCGCAAGCTAGTTAGCTCGCTTAGCTGTATAGATCCATTTATCTGACTCAGTCCTGGGGTGCAAGGAGCCAAACCCGGAAAGAAAAAACATTTACCAGTAGTGTAATCTCTGTCGTAAAACAAAAAAAAATAATTATTGATTTTCAAATATTGCACCTGTCAAAGAACAAAATATTCTGTAGCCTATTTTGCCGTCAATACTGCCGATGTTGTCTTTGCTGTAATCAAATCAGTATATATTTATGTTTAACATGAAGTATACTACTGCTTGAGTGCAGTTTATCAATGGGAAACGTGTACAGACAAGGCCAGCAGTAGCAGTGCCGCGTCAGACACAATTCTGGTGTGCAAAGACATAGAAAACGCCACGCAGCGGCCATGCAACTGACACGCAACAGAAACGCCATGCTGACGCCATGCAGCCAGTGTGCAGGAGGCCTTAGACATGCCTCGTTTATAATTGGAAAAAAGAGTAGCAAGATAAGAAATCACCACCATTCACTGCATCAAAAGGCTACACAACTCTGAGATGTGCTGTAAAGAGTATCAGTTAATTGCAGGCAGGTTGCCCGAGTATTTAGAGTGGCAATCATTTAGAGAAGAGGTAAAAGGTCAAAAACCACAGTCACTTGTGCTGTTAAATTGTCCTTGTGCAAGACATTGAACCCTCTAGCTACAGAATGATTAAGTCTTTCTGTGAAGGAAAACCAACTGCAGTAAATGTCTTGCTTGTAAATAAATTCTGCGTCATCCTTTGCAAAGACAGAATTTCAACATTCAGATGGGTTATTTTGTGATGGATAATAAAGTGCATCAGAAACAGGCAGAAGAACTGTCTAGAAGAACAGTTTCAATGAAATGTTGCAGAAATTTAGTTTTACAAATCAATAACAGAATTTAACATTTCTCTCTTTCTGCCTTTAACTGCTCCAGCCATCCATTTTCTGTAAAGCTCAAGACATGCCTCTGCTGATACAGTAAATTTCCAATTTTGCTAAACTGGCTCTGGTGGGGCAATAACATTGGTAGAAGAAAATAAAGAATGAAAGCTCTCACTCTAAATCTGAATGTTGTGGAGTCTGGGGACTTCATGTCAGGAGCAAGCAGGAAACAAATATATAAATGCTAGGTTTGACAGCCCAAAAAGTCCCTTGTTAATATTAATTATGTAACTCCTTATTCACCAAAGAGTGCAATTCAAGCAGCATATTCTTTTTTAAAGAACTTTAAAAACCCTAATCCTAATACATATTTGTTTACTTACTTTGGTAAAAACATCTTTTCTTGGAGGTAGGGCTAAACTATTTGATGTAAATATCTAATTAATACAATAATCACAAAATTAACTATGTTTAGCAACAGCAGAGTAAATCTGCATTGACAGGTGTTATTATAGGAGGTTAGTGCCCGTCACTGGCTTAAACATTTATTTGGGTCAGCTTAACCATGTCAATCACGTAAGTTTTACTAAAAATGTGGCTCTTTCGATATTGAAAACTGCACCATTTAAATTTTTAAAAATACATTTTCGATTTAAAAACGAGTAATCATTCACCTTTACACATAAGGCATTGTGATATTCTCCAAAATGCCTGCAAAACAAAAAGCAACATTTTTTTCTTCTATTTATTATTATTATTATTATTATTATTACAAGTTGTAATGGTAGTTGATCGAATAATGTTATTAATTTTGTAGTCTGGTAAAAGAATAATTTCTGTATGTTAACCTTCCGCGCTCTATTGTGCCCTGTGGCCATGCTTTAACGATTTTGTGTGTGTGTGTGTGTCAGACACCACACCATTAATCACACTTTGAAAATAATTTGCTTCTGATTCCATAGGATACATTTGTAATTTTCATGAGCTTAAGCATACTTAGTATGCCCCCAAACTCGATCCATTTCTCCAGCCATCCATGCATTCAATTAGGAGGAATCCTCTGCAAAGCAGGTAAGCTTTTCTATCAGTACACGCATCTCCTAAAGGCATTTAGGAAACCTTGTAATCTACGCGTAATTGGTGACAACTTGCCCATGTTCTTATGCACAATAAAGAAAATGCTGTGTATATGCTATGGAAATGTGCACCTCATATACATATATTTTTAGGCAGAGATACTGTAGGTGTGATGAAAAATATTGAAATACACAATCAGAGTGAATCAGCGAGAACTCTGTAAACAAACCTGCTCCTGGTGTTACATGGTTTCATATATTTGAATAAGTACAGACATACAATATATTTTATAGCTCTCCTGTTTTAACCAAATGGATCGTCATTACATCTCACTTAACACACACTTAAAAAGAGCAAACCCCATGCACTTTTAGTCTGGCAAGGAAAGACTACATGTACTCAACAAGCTAAAAGATCTGCATCTGCAAAGTTCTGCATTTGTTACCCTAAAACACATTTTAAAACCACTTGGTTTCAAATAAATATCAGTTAGAGTTTCAAGCCATGTCTAAAAAAAAAAGAGCAATTATCTTTACAGCAACATTGCACCTGAAATTAATTTTCACATTGCTCATTTTCAGAGTTCGAAATGGCAGCACTACGGAAAACATGTCATGTTTTATCACAACAGCATAGACAGATGAGTTGGCAAAATTCAAATTAAATGAGAATCCTGCAAACCTGGGGAAACCTTCACTCCCTGCAAATGATGCACTCTGTATTTTCTATTTAAACAAACGTTGGGTTTTGATAATGTGCTTACCCCAAGAGTGTCGTAATTTGTCAAGGTGAGGAGCTTTTCACAAGGCTTGATGAAGAGCTCCATTAGTTGTTGAGGTTTGCAGAAGGGAAAGGAGAGGGGGCTGGAGCAGAGAATTCAACCGAAGAGGAGGACAAATAATTGTTGGAAACAGTTTTCATTCATCAAGTTATGAAGCCCAAGGAGACAGTGCCACAGTGATGAGGGAGGAGGAGGGGGATCAGTCGAGGAATTAATTGCAGAGGGGAAAGTATTACGGGTTTGTGAGCTGAGGGAGAAGGGATGAAAGAGATGAGGTGGTAGCAAGGCTCAGGATGGACCAGGGAGGTCAGGCATGATCACTTTAGGAGAGAAAGCATAGAGTCCAGGCTTTCTTTCTAAAGAAAAGCTATGTGCAAACATTTCTGCAGGTACTGTGAGGATGATAATAGTTACAAATTAACACGTATCAAACACATTTTACAAATTGTTTTTTTTACACATGAATAGGGCTTATTTTAGTATCAGGAGGCTTGATGTAAGTAAGTAGTGTTATTAACACTTGATGTACTAAATGAGTGATAAAGAGTAACTCTAAACTAGATTTTTGGAAGAAGGAAAAACATAGCTGCACTGGTCTCAATAGGTTATAAGCTATAACAAGTCTCTTGAATCTCTGACCAGCGCCAACATCACAGCGGTGTTCACACCAGCAGTGATGTACAAAGGCCACATGTAAATATATGTGATCTGTATCTGGATACATTATGTGTAATGACATCTGATCCACGGGCATTTGCATGTATATCTGAAACTAATAATTGTTCATATTTTGTTATTTCTGCCTGCATTATGATCGGATCTCAATATGAAAATTGGTTGGGCAGGGTTGGCAGGCTGGGCAACAAACATGTCATGTCCCATGTCGATGGAAGCGATACCATAGAAGGGCTTCATTCATTTTTAAATCACTTTTTTCGAGGGTAGACTTGCTAGCTACTGCTACAGTACTTTTGTTGCCCTTGTTTGAGTTAGCAGATAAGAGGCAAAGTTAGGGGACCTTTCAATTGATTTTCTTTAGAATATGGTCACACAGCACGCACTGTATTTAGACCTGGTTGAAATCCGACCACAATGACATCCGACCGCATTCCCATCACAATGCTCTCTGTGTGTATTTACACATCGCATTAATATTTCCTTATCCAGGTAAGATATACATGCCGTAGAAAAAGCATGTTGTCACCACTGATTATCAGGGCGAGCCAGGAAATTAGACTGGGTGAGATTCCTCTTTACTGTCCATTTGTCAGGAGCAATGGAAAAAAAGGATAATAGAGAAGAAAAACAATAGATGATATACAAGCCTCTAAGTGCTTCTTGAAACTTTGGGCTTGTTCTCAATTTCAGTAAATTAAATATGGAAATTTGTGGTCCATGACTCAGTGCTGGCCTAGTCTGAAGGAGAAATTCAATTACACATAGCTGCCATCATCTTGGCCTTCATTTAACTGTCATCATGCAGTTTCACGGGAGAAGTTCAAACATTTCACCTCTGCTGATTGATAGCTAGTAGTAGGGTGACTTAAATTGCTGTTCTCACCTCAGTTATAAAACAAGCCACCTCAGCAGATAGTAATTGCTCTGTGCTCTAAGGTTCATCAAAGCATTAAGTTATTGGCTAGATTAAAGTTATTAGTCACACAGAGGGGAAACTGAGCGGTAAGGATCCCTCTCCATTTTTGGAATGTGAATAAAGACTGCAAAAGGACATTACCGGTCCTTAATGCCAAATTAACTGTGAGCTCTGCAGTGAGAATATCAGGTCTGCTGGCACAAATCCTGCATTTGTTTCATGATAAACTAAATACAACAATAAAAAAGAAAAACTACTAGAAGGACTTATTATGCAGTCAGGTACCTCCTGATGAAAAGCTGTTAATACACTATGACATTTACAATTACATTTTTATGATAACTTGGTTATTAAAGGGTCAGTTCACCCAAACTGCCAACTGTCTTTCTTGCAGGAAAAGGCAAAGTGGGAGCACGAAACATCATTTTATGCAGCGACAAAGATGGTGTTCACACTTAATATAAAATATTTCTCTATAAAAACTCTAGGAGGTAGTGTTAATTTTGTCACCTTTTTTCAATCTTTTTTTGTTAGTCAAGTTTTAGTCGACTAAAAGTCTTGTTATGTTAGTCTAGTTTTAGTCAAAAGAAAACTTATATCTTAGTCAAGTCAAAACGTTTTTTTTGTCTTTTTTACATAACAAATTACTTCTGAGCACCCTTCAAAAGGTTCTGCATACAAAGAGGATAAAATCTGTAATGCCCACATCAGGAACGCCACAGTGCTGGCACTAATGGGTTGTGTGCTTCGTGCCTGTGTGAAACACAATACTCGGCTTACTTATCAGCTGATTTTACCAGTTTACGGCCCACAAACTGGAGGCCATTGTCTGTTACGTTTGTGCGTAAAGAACACACAACCCCATCATCCCTCGTTTTATCGAGGCAAACTGTTGGTGTCCGGAAAATGAAAATGTACATTACATCTAATTGGGAAAAGGAGCATCTTAGATGATTATAAACTGTGACTGTCCTGATTTAAACCGCATGTCTGGTTACCCTGTTGCTGGCAGGAAAAAAAAATTGAGACTTCATAATACCACAGCACACTGCTTCTCTAGGAGAGAGTTATCTAACAAGACTTCAGTAAGAAGAGGAGAAAGGAAAAAAAAGTGATATTGTAATTGCTTAAAAAAAGATGTAACAAGATAAAAGGTGTCTTTTCTTAAATAATGGGTTGACGGACATCTCCAACAAACCATTACAATAACCCTTTCCTAAAAGCATTCGTAAGCTTTGGTTACCTTGAATACAAAGGTTGAACAAGCTTTGTCCCAAGCAGCGCAAGGACACATTTTACTGTTATTGATGAGAATATTAATCAAACGTCAAAAGGTTAATGAAGGCGAATAAATTAATTGATTTATCATTTTGAATGGGATGTTTGATAGAGAACTCTGTGTATAGGACACTGGCATTGTCCCTTTCATTTCAAAACAAGTGCAGCAGCTAAATTGATGGATGATTAAGGTGGGACAAGATTGATGGTTTCACATCAGCAAAGCTGAGCGTGACCATGTGAGGATCGTTTATGGGCACAAGAACCCTTTTGATTTGATTTAGCCTTAATCATGCTGCTTTGTAACACTCTTTGTAAAAAAGATCCCAAAAGATTAGAAGTGCTTAGTTATTATATACATGTTTAATGTAAACTGTGCACTGCGAAAGGACCCTAACTCACAGGTCAAAAAAAGAATATACATGACGAGGTTTTTGCACCTGGAAACTAGGAATTCATCTTATAAAAGGCAATACTGATTTTTAGGATTAGCAGTAAATATGCCGGAAAATCTTTTTTTGAAGAAATGTATTTAATGTGTAATTTGGTGTATGTGTGTGCTTATTGAAATTAATTAATTAAATATTTAATTTGTAATGATCTGTCCAAATTAAAAATGTATAGTGTATTAGCTAGCTATGTCCCAATCAAGTTTTTTTGCCCTGTGTCCCTCAATATTGGTATCTGTCAATATAGAGTCCAATCCACTACATACATACTTACCTAATTGTTCATTAAACATGTATCTGACACATAAAAACTATGGGAGCTGGTGTAGTCTTCTACATGTGACAAACCTTATTTTTCACTTTGTCTACTTCAAAATCACTCTCCAAATACTGAAGGTCCTGGTTCAAAACTATTAAACATATGGTTCAATTGTTGATATATAGTAATTTGAACTGGTGCTTGTCTCACAACAATCTTTGACTGAGACACCGGCTTGTAGATAACACTTTCACCAGACAACAGCCAGGCTTAATTATGACCCTCTATCAAGTTACTCACAGGACACGTACAGTAAAGAAAGGATTGCCATTTGATCTTAATTTTAGCCGATACCAATATATAAATCAACCAATCCTGAGAGTAGGCTCAGGACATCTCTTTCAGTGCAGCAGTGTGTGTCTTGTACTCCAGTGGGAGGCGTTTTGCATGCCCTATTGCCCCCAGTATTATATAATACTATTTGTATTGTATACTATTTGTTTGTTTTCTTCATTAACACAAAAGAGAAAGATGCCATGCTGAATGCATACACTAATAATGCATTGCATGAACGTCTTAAATGGTTGAGTGTTGAAAAAAGACTCTTGGCCAATGTGCTTACTTTGTGTCACTCTGTTATTCAAACTCAGACACCATCATTTATTTTTGATAGCATAACTTACAGTTCAGATATCCATACTTATTTAACAAGAGGTGCCAGTAGGGGGCAGATGACTTTACCTTTACCAAAATCCAATAACTTGAATAAAACTTTAATTTATAGAGCAAGTTCTTTGTGGAATAAAATCCCAAGTAACATTTGTTTTATTACAGGAAAGGTATATTTTAAAAAGAAAGTCAAATCTTACCTTCATTTAAATTACTTATCATGAGGTTTCTGATTGTGTGGGGAAAAAATATCAGATTTTCATCTATTTCAATGTGAGCTACCTTAATGTTTGCCATGTAACATATTGTAATATATGACTTTGTTTTCAAGATATTTTGCTTGGTTTGTTAGTGTTTTCATTTAATTTTAATTGTAATTTTTCTTCTTCTATTTAGTTTTGTAATCAGATATTGTGGTATTTGTTATTTTTATTTTTTTTATTTTCAGTATATGTTATGAAATGTTTTAATATTGTCTGATTAAATGTTGTTTTGGACCCCAGGAAGACTAGCTGGTCGTCTAGGCGTCAGCTAATGGGGATCCTTATAATAAATACAAATACAAATAATCATGACGCAGCCAGTATGGAAAAAATCATATATCTATAACATAAAGTAAAGCTATTTGTTGACTTTGTTAAATGCAGCTGCCTTACAGTAACTTCACCGCACATCTGAAGTCACCGGTTAGCTTGTCACTCGAGTGAAGCAGTGGAGGCATCATCGTCACTTCTACGATGTAGTTCATGATTAGGCAACGTGGGCTTTGTTCAAATATATTTAATCAAAATAAGTTTTCTTTCACATCCATTCAAACAAGATCTTTCTTTTCTTTTTAAAGGCAGCCCTACATGACCCTGGGTATCACAGCAACAATTCTAATTCAAAAACAAATGACTTCCTTTGATCCTTGCGAACTTTCCCCTCCCTCTATTTTCTCTAGACCCTCCATTTGTTCAGTGTAAACTTTGGCAAAAAAATAAAAAAATGTAATCATATTGTCAACAGTGCTGCTGAATAGTTCATTTCCTACCTATCAATCCCCTCCTGTGGTGCAACAGAGCAATATTGTCCTGTCTACATTCCAACCAAGACAAACCTGACAGTCTTATCCCAAAATAGACATCCTGTTGCAAATGTGCAAAGGATATTTAACAAATACATTCCTAAATCCATTTAGTCTATCTCAGTGTTCTAAAAATCACAACATATCACAGTGTATTAGTGCTTACAACTAAAGTGCATCATCATGTCAACACCTCTCTGACAAACACACCTTTGATAATTACCGGAGAAAATTCTGCACCACTCTGGTGGGATGATGGATCACAATATGCATCCTTCAAGGCAATTATACCTTTGTAGCACATGTAATTAAGTCAGGAAATTTAATGTAGCGAATTAATTATGATTAATGGAGCAAATTTGAATGGGCAGATTAAGTGCAGTGTTTTAATGCTCTCATATTTTACCTTCTTTAATAAGGGCCATATTAGTCTGAACGTACTCGCCGCCGCTCACCACACATCAGACTTTGGAGACCTGAAGGAGACGGGAGAGAGATGGTGCAGTTGACAACCCTGCCAGGAGCTTAATTTAATACTCACATTTTCTGGGTATTGTCAGAGTTTGGACAAACAATTATGTGCGATTGGATGGCACCAGTGGAACCAGGTGTGGATGTTGAAAACCAGGCAAGTATCCAAAACGCCCTTTGCATCACAACTTTGAGGGTTGTCATACAAGTACACCTACTTTTCTTTGACACCTAATGGTCCATGTAATGCTTATCAGTTCAATTTTCTAAGCACAAACAGACATTTGGAAAAACAGAAAAATGGGTTAAAATATCCAATTTTTAATTTTTTTCCACCTTGACAAATTAAAAATTGGCTCTTCAACCTGTTTTTTCAATTTTATGTTTTTATTCAGAGGATCAGAAATTTAGAAAATTACAAAATTGCATCTGGGCTCCAATTATCCAATACTGCAATGATATTCTCTCCCTCGTTCCACCTAGTTACCAGCGATTGGTTAGCTATTCTCGTGGGTGTGTCTGAATGTGTTTAGGCGGTCATTCAAGAAGACTCGGGGCAGTCATGTTGACGCTGGATACTTACGAGAATATAATTCCAAATCTTGTTGAGAAGAGGGGAGATGAATGTTTGGATGGTGAATGAATGAACAACACACAGCACAGCAACACAATCCCTTTTTTTCTTTTGAGTCTGACCATCACAGCGCCACCTTTCCCTTTTCTTTTTTGGCTTTCCACCATTAGACATTATTGAAATAAGAAGCTGCTGCAGCCCGCCACACGGGTTGAGCAGAGGCTGCACAGTTTGACCATTGCAGGCAGCGGATGGTGTTGCTAAGAACTTGCAATGTAGGCTATAACTTGTATCAGACCAGGCCTCGAAACACTACCGGCCCACCGGGAAAAGTCCTGACTCTCCTGATTGCCACTCCGCCTCCGAGTGGTCCTGTGTATGGGCGGATGTATGACACTTTAAATATAGACACTAGGCAATCTTGATTCAAGTATGTGCTGGATATTGACAAGCGTTTCACCTTTCGGTGGACACTGAATGTTTTTGTATATTCGACTTCCAACACGTCATCCATTCTCATTCTGTCTTTAGGTCTGGCTGCTGTGCTCGAGTGGGGGGCGGGGCGGAGCTAGGCAGGAAGAGGGAGAGAATATCATTGCAGTATTGAATAAGTGGAGCCCAGATGCAATTTTGTAATTTTCTAAATTTCTGATCCTCTGAATAAAAACAGAAAATTGGAAAAACAGGTTAAAGATCCAATTTTTTAATTTGTCAAGACAGAAAAAAAATGAAAAATTGGATATTTGATATGTCCGTTTGTGCTTAGAAAATTTAACTGATAAGCGCTACATGGACCCCTAATTGATGTTTTCAAAGAGCTCTGTTACATCATCAGCATTATCATTAACACGGTTACTATTTAGATAGGCCTATTATCAGAGAAAGATATGAAGGTTGCAGCAAATTAGGGGTGGGGAAAAGAAATCAATACAGCATAGTATCGCAATATTTTCCTAGGCAATACTGTATTGATACACAGACACTATCTATTATTATATATGTGTTGGTCAGTTTTCTGCTTGACAACAGAGAAATTGATCTTTTTAGATAAAACAGATGTTGACAAAGGTTTTGGGGACATACTTTGAAATTGGGAAATATTTGAATTTGTAAAAAAGGTAATACATTGCAATATGTTTAAAATCGCAATAATATCGTATCGTGACATAAATATCGTGATTATATGGTTGCTGTTTAGAAATAAACATAAGAACTGTGGGAGCCACCATGGCATACAGCTCAATGAAATAGTGAATTAAAAAAATCTATGAACTGGTTATCTTACAATGATGATCTTACAATGTTTTGGCATCTCAAATATTTACAATTTACTTGTTTGAAACAATTAGGATAATAATGACATCAACAAGTAATAATAAACTGTGGCAGACAACCTAAACACCTGTTTAAATTTACAGTAAAATACATTAACCTATATATAGAGGGGAAAGCCTTTTGCGGAAAAAGTTCCTCATCATGGCAGTACATTACCCCAACCCTCATACACCTTCACTGGCTCCCAATTAAGTCCTGCATCAAATATAAATCCTCCTTCTCACCTACAAATCCCTCCATGCCCTGGCCCCACTGTACCTCTCTGACCTCCTCCATTCATACAACCCACCCCAAAACCTGAGACACTGGCCTGAGGCCTGTACTACGAAGCAAGATCAACATGTCCTGGATCTCTTTCAGTTATCTGGCTTCACCTATCAACCGCGGTCCTGCATAAGCTGTATCACGACGTTGGTTATCAACTAGTTCAGTCAACTCAGGGTTTCCCGTATCCAGCGGCGTGCGCGTTCACATAAAAGCGGTGTTTGTGCACCACAACCAATTGCAAACATCTACCAGAGCCGCATGTTTTATATAAGAAGAGCAAATTATAATTCTACATAAATATGAAGAACACAGACTCGTTTTTACAGGCAAAACGCAATACAGTCGCTGCTTCCTAAAACAAGAAGGAAAGCTGGCAAAAAAAAAAATTGTCGATCACTCTGTAGATGCGTAAATTAGCCTACTCTTATCAATATCACTTCCCCATCAGTCAGGACCAAGATCTGACCAAAATTACACTTGTGCTTTCCATAAACTGTTGTTGCTTTAGCCTATTATTGCAGTTGCAACCTTGTCAGTGGTAAGCGATCGTGAGAGCAAATAAGACATAAAAACATAATTCAAGCCGATGTGCACATTGGCGACACACGGCTCAAGAAGCCGAGAAATAGCCGATATGTAATTCCCTCCCATTAAAATATATATAGGCTATTTCATAAAAATACCCATCAGGTTAATTTTAACGGAGTTGTCGGTCTCTAAATGTTTTAACTTTTATGAGCGTACACCTTTCTCTCTCCCTCTCTCTGCCCACCGAGTATTGATTGGTCAGTAGGTGGTGCTTTTACACCGGTTGTTCTCTAATCTCCAACATAACCTGCTCCCGACCAGGTTAGGTGTTCAGCATGAGTTACCATGGCGATTGAACCCGATAACAACTGATTCACCTTCGTGATACAGAAAATCCTGGGTTGAACCTGAAGTTAGCTCGCTAACGCCAAATCTTGCTTTGTAGTACAGGCTTCAGCTCTCCATTCCCCACACCAGACTCTGTACCTTCGGAGACAGAGCCTTTAGTGTTGCAGCCCTATCCCTCTGGAACAGCCTCCTTGCAGATATTCGGAATGCTACATCCCTGGACATTTAAAAACAACTCTTGAAACACCACTTGTTCACCACAGCCTACAACCTCCCTTAGTATAGCCGCTGTAATTCTGTATAGTGTCCTTGGGTTTCATGAAAGGCGCTATATCAATAAAAGTTATTATTATTATAAAATGGCAAAGTGAAAATGGAGAAGTGATAACAGATTCGAGGTAGAAGCAGACCTAAAAAGGTTATGGTAGAACTGAAACATACGGTAGTCACATTTTAGAGCTTACATGGGCTTTTAAACAAGTACTAGCATCTTACGACAGCCTGACCAATACTGGATTTTAGTTAACGGATCTGATAATGATGAATCACTAACTGTGACATGTTTCCCTTAAATTTGGTCATAAAAGAATTGTAACCAAAATATATATCAAGGTAGGCATTTAGCAGCTAAAAAATGACCTTGTCAGTGCTCTCCGGTGGACAAAGTCTTGCTTTGCCAGACTGCACAGCGCTGTGTCTGGAGAATGGTCTGGCTACAACACTTATCTATTGTCGGATAGGGGAAAAAACAGTCTGGTTTATTTATATTTCTTTAAACCAATCACAACCGTCCTGGTCGGCGCTAAGCCACTGATGCAGTAATGGTGTCCTTGCAAAATAGATAGCAGAAAGCGAGGGACATCCGCTCTATCTCTTTATGCTAGCAATGTACATCCAGACAAGCACTTTATAGATTTTGAAAGAGCTTTTATAGACCAATGATTGAGATGACACTTACAAATTGGCAAGGTAAATAATGAAACAACTGTACCTCTGATTGTGTCATTAGCTACTCAGTTACCACAATAGGATCCATACAAATACCTATTAAATGGGACTGCATCTGCCTAACCACTTATTCAGTAATGTCCTTGTATTGCCATGCCCTACAGGCCAAATATATGCATCAGTGGTTGTCATTAATAGTATTGAAAAATTGACATGTACATCAATTATGTTTTTGCAGAGCAGTGATTGAGATCGAGAAGATAAGGCATATCAATTGAAGGGCTAACAAGACCTCTCTGACTAGTAACCTTTTGCAAAGAAGAAGAAAAATTGCATCAGTGGGGTTAAAAGAGGTTGCAACAGCTTAACAAAGCATGTAATTATCATGATGTTGTCTAATCAGAGGTAGATTTATATACATAAATCATTTTAAAGTATGTCAATTTCTACCTTTTGATGGAGTTAATTTATATTGGAATGTTTTGTTTTTTTTGACAGATCCATGTTCATAGAAATGAGGTATGTAGTTCATGTTCATGTTGATGTTTAGTCAACTTTAATTGAATATGTGATTAATTATAAATTGCAAAATCTTAAACAAAAGGACCATTCAGATTAGTGACAGAGCTTTATTTGTATGCATTGGTTTGTTTAATGGCTAGAAGCACAGAGACAAAGGTCAAACACTGTCTGGAAGACAGTGGCCTTTACTTTAGTATTTCTCTCTCAGTCTCCACTGTCGCTCAGCTCTTCAGCTGTCTTTCACATAAAGCAAAGAAAGTCACATAGACAATTAAAAAAATTACATCTTCCTACCAGCCACTTGTGCCCTGTGTTCAATTTATGTCTGAGTGTGTCTGATTTTGTCTGTAAGGACATGCTGCAACCATGTTTTTGTGCGCTGGGCAGCTATTGTCGAGCTGCGTGTCTATGCTGCAACCTGCCTGACACTCTTCTCGTTAGTTTGCAAATGTCCTGTCCTACAAATGACAGGCAGACACATGGGAGTGTGAATTAGAATTCACCTCTAATCACTCTCTAATTCACCTTCTGTCACTCCGGAGGCTTGCTCACAGCACTGTTTCTGCCACATAAGCGTTTTGTAGGTGAATGCTGATGTGAGCACAAGAACCCACCCACCCACACACACACACACACACACACACACACACACACACACACACACACACACACACACACACACACACACACACAGTTGTAGAGTAAACAAACACACTTAAAACTACAGTATATGCACAGTCACCGCAGTGACCCATTGCAAAACAAACTTAGGGACCTGTATGTGAGTTACTATTTATCATATTCATTATATTTAACTGTATCACACATTAGTCCATTTCGTTCTTCTGTGCAACACAATACACTAACTATTACGTTTCCTGAATTCTCTCTCCACAAACATTTCTTTCTTTCCGTGTTACCCTCCAAATCCTACATTCATTAGTGTAGTGACATTTTTCAAGCCAGGGAAGTGGTTTTGCATTTGAAATCAATTGCAGCACTGTTTTTAACACTGCATGTTCTATATTTAGTGCACTGAGGTGCCTAGAGCGGAGGCAAAGCCATGTATTGTCCTCCGAGCATACATGCTATGCTAAAGCATTAGCCAGCTCTGTGGTAATTTAAATTAACACTGCACAGAGGTGAAATTGCTCTCAGACATTCATTTGGTCCAAGAGCTTTTGCCCCAAAAGGTTTGTGTATTTCTTTAAGCCTGAAAGAGTTTATTATTGAAATGGAACACAATATCTGAATCACAATACAGGACGTTAACAGGTGACCTGTTTGTTTGCAACATTAACATACATTACAGCGATTAGTATGTTAATAATAGAGGTAAGAGCAAATAATGTTAACAAGCAATTATCAGGCAACTGTGATGGAGTCTTTATTGTCTAAAATCATTGCAAGTCAATGAGGATAGAACAGCTGCTTTATATATTCAATGTTTAGACAAGTATGGAAATGCTTTCTGTTTTAAAAATGGTTAAAAGGGTTAGTTCATTCAAATACCACAAAAGTCACACGTATTACCCCTAAGCAAGCTGATTTATGCCTTTTAATAGAGATGTTTTCTTCAGTAGAAAATATTTCTGATGAAAACTGCTCTCAGTGAGGTCTCAAGATTAAGTGCTGAAACAATAAATTGATCAATTTCTCTACCCAGAGAAAATTAATCAGCAACTATGTTGATAATCGATTCATATTTTAATGCATTTTTAAAGCAAAGAGTCCATGGGTGCATCTTCTCAAATATGTTTTATATCACTGTGAACTGAACATCTTTACTACTTCTTCTACTTCTATCTTACTTACTACTTACTAATTTTAGAAATATCACACACCAAATGATTAATCAAATAATCAAAAGAAATCAACAGATTTCACAATCATAGTTGCAGCTCTAGAATATTCAGAATAACCAGAGCTTTCCATCTGGAAAGAAATATTGCTGTTGCTGTTAGAAAAATAAAACCAAAATGCATGACCAAATACTACTACTGTAGGTAAGTAATACTTTTTTGGTCTTAAATTTGGGTAAAGTAACTCTTTAAAAAGGTGCAAGGTGTAGTTCTTGGCCACATGCCCCAAATAAATAAGGGGCAGCATTTCACCTTGTATTGTATGATTTACTAATTGCAGCGATGACACTGTTCAAGATTTTGTGCAGTTAGACAGGCAATAAACATTGCAATGGCGTGAAAAATGTCACTGAGATTCTGTGTTTAGGAAGCTGTGGCAATGGACATGACCCCAGTGAGTCTAGCTCAATCCTGGCAGAGATTACCCGCTCAGTGGAGACTAACAGCCGGTGGAAAGGAGGCATACGGGGCGATGCGAGAGGAAGCAGAAGCGAATCAAGCAAGCCGGCATTCAAGCTAGGCTAAGAGCGGCCCCTCATAAACCTGCTGTACTGAGCATCTCCCTCGCCAAAAATATTACTTTTTCACATTCATCACACATGTTGATAATGTTAGTTAATTTTTTAAATGTTTTAAACAAAAAATCTGGCCATATGTTACACATTGAACCTTTAATGTAGAATTACACTACAAATGTAAGGCTTGAACTATACTTGTAAAACTATAGACATAAAAATGTCTCCTAATATGATTAAAAATGCCCCAAATGATTCACTACAGCTATTATGTATGGCCGTAATCTTTTTGTATTTTGGGCTCATAAACTTTACTATGTAACAAGATAACAAGGTGCTCATAACAGCTTGTGGTTGTCAAACCATGACAGGAAAACAGGAATAAATGGAGTAAAGAGTTTGATGAGGAAAAATGCTTATGAGACTTGCAAACTATTAACAAGGGATTTGCAGCAGTGCAGTGTGTGTGTGTGTGTGTGTGTGTGTGTGTGTGTGTGTGTGTGTGTGTTCTGGAAACAGAGAGAAAAAGAGAGAGCGAATCACAGAAACACACAGATGTGTGTAGGCAGGTTGCTGCAGTAACTGTAAGTTATTAGTCACCAAGGACTGAGGCTGAGCTCAATCATTTGTCACCTTGAGAGGCTAAACAGTGAGGTAAACAGAGAGTCAGGATGTGCTCTAGTAGGCATCATCACTAAGATTACAGTACATTATTGGCTTAGAGGGATGCCACTATAATTATGCAACAATGCAAAATGACGGTTACATTTCATCTACCATGAGCCTGAAAGAGGCACACAGATTGAAGAGATAGTTCCTCCAAGGGCAGACCGGTTTTATTGCATAGCTTATTCAAATGAGTTATCATCGACATTAACAGTACCAACCTTAGATGTTCCTTCACCTCTGTCCCCACCTTACACCAATCAGTGATTAACATGTGGCATATTTTTGAATAGATTAGGCTAAAGTTGTATTAATCTATTTAAATAAACTATTCCAGACATTTTTGTAAGCAAGCATAAACATGAGCTAAGTTGGGAACAATCAAATCAAGGGTTTCTTCTACTAAAATAATCTGCCAATCAATCAAATCACAGAGGGTTTTAGTTAAACTCCACCACATGAAGCAGCACTTAGACCTTTTTAAAGCGAGTACTAGGGCCATTTCTGAACTTTTTGGGGCCTAAAGCTGCCTACGCATGATCTGCGGTAAAACCGCTCTGCGCTGGCTGTTTCATTGTTTTCCTATGGGGAGAGTGGTGCCGCTAAACTGTTCAAATTATTTAAACTTTGACCTAGTTGCTGCTGACCTTTCAAGGCAAAACCAATTCCAGAAAGTTCCTGCGCTGCGCTTTGCCTCTTTGCTCTGTGCCCACTAACTCGAGGTTTTGCTGCGGATCATGTGTAGGCGGTTTGAGCCACAAACCCAAACCACCACCACCCTTCTGGCTACGGCCTCAATACATTTTAATATCCCTGAATGAAAATGATTGACTAGGCATACTTTATTATCAAAAAAGCTTTTAATTTGCAAATAATTCCCATCCTGTAAGCATCTGTGAGGACAGAAAGACAGTCGCCTGGATCTACTAGCGGCGCACAGGATGGAGGATGAGTGGTTTGAGCAGGAATACCTGATGTGGTTCATGGCTGTTGAGTTGATGGGCCTGGAATATCTCCATCTTCTGTTGGGTAAACTGGTGGTGCACTGGATGGATGATGAGTAATGTGAATCTGGATCAGTTGATAGAAAAGATATACAGGAAAAAGAAAATGTATCATTAAATCACTGTATCATATCAATTACTGTATAAAACTAATACTATGTATAATGTCAGTAAATTATTCATCCAGGACAAAAGGAAGCTTAACATTAGACCTGGATGGAACGAATATGTGTCTGAACTTCATGTGGAAGCTAAGGAAGCTTTTCTGAGCTGGGTATCATCTGGAAAAGCAAGGTATGGCCCAGAGTTTGAACATAAGAAAAAGGCAAATTCCAGGTTTAAATATGCTGTAAGGTTTATCAAGAGTAATGAGCAGATGATGAGGGCAGATTCTATGGCCAGAAAATTTCAGCAGAATAATTTTTATGATTTCTGGAAGGAAGTAAAGGTCATCAATAATAGCAAGATGCCTTTGCCATCCAGTATTGATGGGATCTCTGGGGATGAAAATGTTGCGGAGCTGTGGGGGAAACATTTCAGAGAGATTTTTAACTGTGTTGAGAGTGCTGAATATCATGTTGATGATGTCATTAATAATGATGGCGTGGTTATTAGACCTGATGAAGTATGCCATGCTATTGAGAAATTGGCAGTTAACAAAGCGTGTGGTCTTGACCAAATAACAGCTGAACACCTGAAGTATGCAAGCCATAGAATCTCAGTGTTACTTGCTATATGTTTTTCTGGAATATTAGCGCATGGCATATTACCTGACTCTATGTTACCTGTACTGTTAGTGCCAGTTATTAAGGACAAAACCTGTAAGGTATCTAGCATAGAAAACTACAGGCCAATTGCTCTGGCGAGTATACTCTCTAAAGTATTAGAACAAATATCTATCAAATAAAATTTGATAGACTACAAGAACATATAACAACCACTGACAATCAATTTGGTTTTAAAAAGAAACATGGCACAGATTTGTGCATATATGCACTGAAAGAACTTGTTTCCAAGTACAAAAGCCATGGATCAACAATGTTTTTATGTTTCCTTGATGCATCCAAAGCTTTTGACCGTGTTAATCACGGTAAACTGTTTATTAAATTACGAGAGCAAGGGGTCCCTCCGTACCTAATACGTATCTTGCATTATTGGTACTCCCATCAAACAATGCAAGCTAGATGGGGCAAGATTACATCAGATCTTTTCCCAGTTACCAACGGGGTTAGACAAGGTGGAATATTGTCGCCTGTTCTTTTTAATTTGTATATGGATGATCTTTCTAGGACATTAGAAGTGTGTAAAACTGGTTGTATGGTGGGAGATAGGCGTATTAATCATCTGATGTATGCAGATGATTTAATTGTTATGTCTCCTTATAGTGCTGGCCTACAACAACTGCTTAGTGTCTGTTCAAACTATGGACTACAGTATGACATCAAATTCAATGCAAAAAAGAGTGTTGTAATGATTGTCAGAACTAAGGAGGACGGGAAGCTATGCTTTCCGTCTTTTTATTTGACAGGGCAAGAGCTAAATGTAGTTACTAAAACAAAATATTTGGGCCACATTATTAGGGATGATTTTTGTGATGATGATGACATACAGCGCCAGTGTTGTAAATTATATGGACAGGCAAATATGTTGGCACGTAAATTTCATATTTGTACTGAAGAAGTTAAAACGTCTCTTTTTAGAGCATACTGTACACCACTTTATACAGCTCACCTATGGTGCAGCTGTAGTAAAGCAAAGATAAATAAGATAAAGGTAGCATACAATGATGCATTTAGAATTTTGTTGAAGTATCCAAGATGGACCAGTGCTAGTCATTTGTTTGTGACGAGTAATGTTCCCACCTTCTATGCTGTGCTGAGGAATTTTATGTACAAATTTAGGTGCCGATTAACAGAGTCAAAGAATACAATTTTAACTGCCTTAACTAACCCTGCACTTAGTGATACCAGATTTACTTCCAAACTCTGGAAACACTGGCATACGCATTTGCATATGTTTTAAGTATTGTGTATAACTATCTTTGTGTCTGTGTATGTATGTACAGTATGTAGGTATGTATGTTTTGTATGTTCCCTCTGTGTACTATGTGATGGACAGTGTGTCTGTATGTTTTTTGTGTTTGGGTGTACCCTTCTGTCTGTGGTATGTTGTGTGTACTTTTATATTTGGACCTTGAGTCTGTAAATAAAGTTATTATTATTATTGTAAGAGTCATTTGACCTGTTTTGGTCAATTTGTTATTTTCCTGTATAATGCCATCTAGTGGCCGAATTTCAAGATGAAGACATCAAGCCACATGTAGTTAAAATATCCCTACCCTGGCGTCTTTGTAGAAGTGATAAATGGTGTCATTGCAATATTATTATAAGCAGTAATGACAACAAGATAAGACAACACTAATAATCAACATCAATGCTGTTACTCATAGCGACATCGTAATGAGCAACAGTGCTCAATTAATTCAAACATGACTTGAAATAACGTATCCCATCGTGAGCAAGCAAACTAAGCATGTTGTTTAAACAGCAGAAGCAAGGTGGTTGTAGGCTACCTGATTGTTGACCTTGTCCTGTTGTTTCTTCTGGTACTTGTGCAGCTGCAATAAAATACTTAACACCTAAAAAAAGGAAAACAAACACACACACACACACACACACACACACACACACACACACACACACACACACACACACACACACACACACAAAGACACAGAGCTAAATTTAACAAAGCAAAAACCATGTCATGGCCATGGTAGGCATACATTATGTGACTTTATTATGCAATAGGCTAAACATTTTAAATTGTTCTCCTGGTGGTATAAGAGCATCATCTTCCCTTATTGGTTTATTGACTCTGAATGGCATCACCATTCACCAACGTTACCTTTGGATCATGCCAAATTTTATTCTTGTGTCAAACTATTCCCAAGTATGTGAAAAACTATACCGCCTTGTAATTTGTTATTATGTCATGACTGGACAAGAGTTGAGCTTAGGCAGAAGCAAATGCTCCAAAAAAAAGGCATTGAATTCCAGCCTGCTGCCAACAAAATCAAAAACATTACATGTAAATGTATTGGTTGTAAAAATGTAACAAAAAAAGTGTTCAAAGGGTCAAAGGGATTATTTTAAGTATCTTAAAGCAGCGCTGAAGGAATTTTTAGTGAGGAAATTAATTTTTGACTTCAGTCATTGCGAATGCTGCTGCTGACAGCTGAGATGTTTCCAAATATTCATCTGCTTTAAAACATTGTGTGGGAGTCCATATATGACATACATTGCATTAAATTATAGACAAAGAAGGGTGATATGCTGTAGAATTTTTTTATTAGTGCCAACTAAAGAGTATAAGAAAATGTGTAAATATGTGTACAATATGTCTGATCAACCATCCATTTGACATACGTATTAACAAAACATTGGTGCACCTCTCATTTAAATGCTCCCATAGCAGCATACAACCATTACTGACAGATACTATCTCTCTGAAATGGATAAAACATGATTTACAGATAGCACCAGGCCTTGTGTCCACTATCCCTTTGTGGTTGAAAATTGCTGGCAGGAGGTTGGGAAATGCAGAGATGAGGCACTTCAGTGAAGTGAGGAAAAAGCACTGCATGTGGGCTTTGGCCCTATGCAAACATCTCACCTATCCATCTCAAGTGAAAAATGCAGCACTTTACCAAAACCATTAAATATTCTTGATAAAAGCACACAAGAAAAATGTTCTGAAAATGGAAATTGGGCTCCTGCCTTTTAAAAAAAAAAAGTGAGTCATGTGTAGGTGTGCACTTTCCCTCCCTGCTGTAAATGGAAGGGGGAAAAAAAGCACTGCCGCTGGGTGAAAAGGGCCAATAGATGCCACACAATCTTAGACAGGAAATAAATCAAGACAAGCAGACAGGCTGGTCAAAAGGACAATGCAGATGCATTCGATAAGCAAGGCTGATTATGCGTAAAAAGTCCAAGCATCTGGAGATACTTCAACAGTGACTCATAAGCTGCGGTTATGTAGACAATATTTCTTTACAAGAGGTATTTTTTTATGATGGAGATTTGAAGATTATGATTATTAGTGAAATATCAGGGTCCATGTTGTTTAACTTATAAAACTAGATAGATGTAATAATTCGAGAGAACTATAATTTTATATGATTTTTAGATTGATATTGCATTTAACATGTTAGCAAAACTCTAGAAGACTAAATATGTGTAGCTCTACTAAAAACTGTTTAGTGAAATTATAGTGACAACCTAATTTATTTGTCTTTAAAGACAACACTGCCATCTGCAAGTTTAGTCAGCTGTAACTAATTACCTTCAAGTCAGTGAGGTTGCCAAAGTACAAAATGAAAGTCTTGACTGTTGTCTGGTTATTCCAACATGCCTGTGTGTGTATGCTCCTCCTTGTAGAAGCACTAGAACTAGTACTGATCCCTTTGAAAAAGATCAAGAGAATTCTCTCTCCTTAAGGAGCTAAAAGGCAGAGCTTTCAATAGTATCACTAAGTCAGATACAAAAATATTGACAGACATGTCTTACCAGCAATGCGGTTATGATTGCATGTACAGCTGTTATCAATTTATGTAATGCTACTTATGATGACCATTTTTTCTAACTGAGTCTGATGGCAATACCACTAAATTAACACCTTACTAAATGAGGGCTTAGTTATAAAATTTTTCTTGCTTGAAAAAAGGAAGTACCTGAACAACAAGCAACTACCGGTGTCTGTTACATTATTTGTTGGAAAATTTTGAATTTTATATTTTCCTCAAATCATTTATCAAGTTCTGCATACTGATATACATTTTATTGCTTATCAATATTAACAAAACATTGTTTCTCCCCCACAATAAGGGGACTATGACTCAGTTATCCTGTCTGTTTGATCATGATAACTACTGATGTTCATAAAACCAGTGGGATGCATTGGGGAGAACTACATAGTCCATTTGTCCATGATTCATGTGTGCAAACAGACTGTTGTGAAATGTTTGTTTCAAACAATTAAATAAGCAGTTTATGTTGTTCAGTTTAAAAAAAGTCTTAAAGAAATGTTAAAACACAGTGTGGTTCAAACCTGATATTTAACTTATTTATAATAATGATTTACAGGTAATATGTGAGAAATGTACACAATGTTATTTGTTGATAACAGCAATTCAGTATTACTATGGACCGTTAACACAAAGTGCTTTTATTTTGTAGTACACCGAAGTTGTCTGTTGTGTCTTCTCGTTAGTTTGATGTGATGAGATGAATTTGAGATGCTAGATGCAAAATGTCCGCCATGCCTACGTTTGTTCACTTTGTAAAACTGCAGTATATGGAGCAGTAAAATGTGTGAAAGACAAGCACATTTGATCGTCATTCGAAGTTTCCACTACACCACAGAGACGTTACTAATCAGATTTAGGCAAAATGATGCATCACACTGACAGATACTTACATTTCCAATTTAAGGTGACATATTTAATGCTGACTGACCACAAGAGGTATATCATTTGTGTCCAATGCCCCATTTACTGCTGCCTACTGGATTCTTGGAAGCAGTTAATTGAACATTCCTTCAAATAACATTGGCACTGAGTATTTTGCCGCTTAATGACATTAATTGCATTGCTGTAATTGGATGTTTGAGGCCATGGTTTGTTAATTACCTTTATTTTTTTCTCTCTTTTACTGCCATCTTTTGTTCTTATACACACGTACCACAACCCTGTATTAAGTAGGGTTAGTTAGGGTTATATGACATCAATGTAAAGGCCTATAGAAAGTCTTGGTTCGACTGATAGAAAGAGAACAGCAGATAAAAATACATCTGTAATCTCTATAGCAATGTTTAATACCTGCTCCTCAAACAGAATACAAAGCTTTTTTTGGCTGTGATTTGACATGATAGTGTAGACAAATGAATGAAATGTAGCAGGGTAAATTATAGTTACACACACTTGACTGTCTTTATATCTGGAGAAAGAAGGGGTAAATTATTCCCTCAGAAGCTGAGTATGCCTTAACAGAAAGAAGAGGAGAAAGTTAATTGGCCATCTTCTAGCCACCTGGGATCTCTATTCACTTTAACATGCAAAAGAATCACTAATTATAGGACACAATGCACTGCTATCTTCTGGCTCACAGCATACTTTGCAGGTCAGACAATCAGATGCTCCCTGTAAAATCAAAGAAACACACATCATGGAGGAGAAACTGTAATTAGCCTTCACTCTGCAGTGACATTAAAAGCCTGGATGTTTTAAAACATGTGTGATAGTATGAAACAGAAAGATAGCTTTCTTCTAAAAATAAACACATTCATATACGACTAATCATCTAGCCTCGTGAGACCGTCCTGATCTCGCGAGCTCCAGTTTTCCACTCGCATTTCAGTCTGGCATTTTGAGATAGAGAAAATTTGGAGCCGTTCACCAAATGACCAATCAGCGTTGGTTTTGAGGTGGGTTAGGTGGTGATAGACAGATGGTTTATCCAATCAGCTAACCAGTATTTTCAGACAGCGGTAGCCCTAATTCTGTTAGCCGCTCGCTAATGCTTTTTTTCTCTTGGATCCTTCTTTTGGAATATGGTCCAAGAACCTGAAATAGTGTCTTTTATCCCTAAATTCTCGTTACACAAACGGCAAATATCCTTTACCGACATGTTGCTTGCTTGCTGAGCTAACGAGCTATGCTTTGCCTGCAGCAGCAGCAGGGGCGGGCTTGTGGTTGTATTTTCATACACTTCGTGGATCCGATTGGTTGATTTGGCCCGTCTATCACCAACATAGGTGAGAGACAGATGGTTCATCCAATCAGCTAACCAGTATTTCCGCCCATTCCCAAAAGTTCTCCAACGGAAAGTTCCCAGATGGATATGCCGAGCAAATGCGAAGCAATCCATCTGGCAGAGTCAGGTTACTAATCATCTGCATTTGCAAATATAAATGTAATGCCACCTGGATTACATTTTGGATAAAAATGTTCCACCACTTTGTTTCAGACTGAAATGTCTCAACAACTATTTAACAGATTGCCATGAAATTGTGTACAGGCGTAATGGTTGCCAGAAGATAAAACCTACTTACTTGTGTGATCCTTCCTCTAGTGCCTCTATTAGAATGACATGACATCTGGTACACACATTCATGTCCCCCTCAAGATGAATGGACATCACTTTGGCGATCCCTTAACTTTTCATCTAGCTTCATTATCAGGTAATGATTAGAGTTTTTTCAATACCAGTATCATAAATACCTCTAATACTGCCTAAAATGCTAATATTGGTATTGGGGAGTACGAGAGTCTATGCACTGATTCTTTAAAGTAGTTTATTTATGTTCTTTTTTCATTTTCCCGACTGTCCCTTACTCCACTCAGTTGGTCCAATGAAGCTGCAGCATTTATTTGTTCTCAAACTGCAGACTCTAGCTACTGAACATTCTCTTTACTGCTAAACTTTAACTCTCCTCTGATCTGATCTCTCTCGTCCGCTCAAATCAGCATCCCCAGAAGGACCTTAAACTGTCCCACCGACATCCTAACCGGCCATGGTAAATGAACTGAGGCGAATATTCAAACCTTTTATTAAACGTAAAAAACGACGTCGTAAATTTGCATCGCTGCCAGCATAGTTTTGATGTGAAATATTTGCCGGCGAGTATTTCACATTTCATGTTTTTATTCGTCACACCCCCGGTGTTCAGTAAAAGAGAGAAACTTGAATTCAGAAGGCGTAAGGTTGTATTTTTCTGTTGAATAAGGAAATTAGGTGTAAGAATGCTCATCTGCTCATACTGCCCACACTTCCATGACACAGAGCTGGATAGAATTCAGCAATATTCCTTTAAGTAACTAAACATCAAGACACTATCCACCAAACAGACATTTTAATCAAAGTTGTGGAATAAAGTTTAAGCTTGAAAGCTCAATCTTCAAAGGTCGACAATTGACAAATATTAGGATTATGGGTCTTTGATTCTGTAAGAAAAAAAAAACTGCCAATGTCAGAAAGGGATAAGGCTGGGTTAGAGTTTTGTTTACCTCCCCTTTTCCAGAATTGATTCAATATTAATGAAAAAAACAAACACCAAAGTTAAGAGATGTCACTAGGGGTGTGCAAAAAAAATGTATTCACATTCGTATGGCGATTCAAGCTCTACCCATACAAAATCAATTAATTTTTTTTGTTTGTTTTTTAATGGCGTGTATACAACCTAATGTACCCAACATGCCAGTCAACCAACGCACTCTTTCAATTCTCTAAACTTCCACCAAACTCTGAACGAAAAGCTCTTTTTATTTTATACTTGAATTAAATGTATTTGAAAGCTGGCCAAAGCTTGGTAGTTATTTTTGTATGAAGACATATAAAGTAATATCAAACTATATTTAATATGTTGTGTTTCTTTTCTTTTAAATTGTATGTCTACTGCAATCACATGGGAAAAGTAACTACATTTACATACTGTGAATCGTCTTTTGAATCGAGAACCGTTTTTGAATCGAAAATTGATTGTGAATCGAATCTTGAGCCTAAAAATCAATATTGAATCGACTCGTGATATTTTTTGAATCGTGCACCCCTTGATGTCACACCTACTGCAAAAAAAAGAGTGCGTAGTTTTGCCTTATTAAAGTGGATGTCATACTATTAAAGGGCCATAACACTAATACATAGAATACAATGGTAATTATAACCCCCTTAAAATTAACTGTTTGACAAACACCTTTACATTTATCCAGAACCTGCATTCTGTCCTGTGTGCAGATCAGTCGAACCAATTTATTATTGATCTGCATTTATATTTATTGATATTCTGTTTGCAAATTCATCATTTAATAAGTCTGGTTATTATTAGAATGTGTTATAATTAATGGAAATTATTCATTAGTCAATTTTTCTTTAATGAAAGTGGAAATTATGTAAACATTTGATTTGATTTGATTTATTTAATTGTACGAGAATGCCTTACACATGATAAAAGGACATCAAATAATCGAGGATAAAAACACAATAAAGTCCAAGACTTATTTACATTGTGGTCCTCAACACACATCAGGACAAGACAAGATACTCAATGACATAACATAAAAACATTTTTCTTAAATAAATAAAAATAGTAACTACATCAAACTATGGTTTGTGCATGAGGCAACATGGATTTTCAGCCTCACATGTTGCCTTCAGGATGATGGACCGGAAAGATTTCCAGGGCAGGCGAGGAGCGAGGAACAATCAAATGAGTGAATTGAGCAGTACTTCCTGACAAATTCATATACAGTAAATCATATATAACATACATTGATTTACATTTATTGGAACATAATTAGTCATGAGTCACAACATTCAGGAATCAAACTTTTACTTCTGAATTTTTGGAAGTAATGGATTTTATAATTAGTTGTAAAAGAGTTAATGTTAACCTCTGTTAATCGTTCCTAATGATCACAACTAAAACAAAGTCTGTTTAAAGACACTGCAGCATGGCTCATGGTTACTGCTTCTGGAATGTGTTAGTTACAAGGTAATGCTTTCTTTTAAGCTTAATGAATCTATTAGCGAAAAAAATATGACAGAAACTTGTTGTAGATAAGATAAGATAAGATAGACTTTATTAATCCCACACTTGGGAAATTCCTGATATGAGCCCATGAAGAGCTGCCACTTATTGGTCCCGAGAGATGGTTAAAAAGACAAATCCATCAGATGAGTATTTGTGGGTATTTCCAATGTGCGGCCCAACTATTCTGATGTTCAATGCAGCCTTTTAATTTGTCCTTTATAGCTCTTTCAATTCATTTAATCTCTATGAAAAATCAGTCCTGCTCTATTCTATGTTGAGGTATTTACAGTTTTTTTAACTTTAACTGGAAATGATAGGGAATGAAAATCAAACGTGATGCATAATTATGTTTAATTTATAAACTGTTCTCATATTCACTTTGATACCCCCAGTCATTCTGCAACCCAATGCAAACTACTAAGAATGTGTGTATACACACAAACACACACACACACACACACACACACAAAGTACATATATAACAAAGTACTGAAATAGCAGAGAAATCACTTGACAAAAAGGGCAATAACTTGACAAAAGGGCAACTACTGCACATAAAGGCAACAGGTAATGAAATCTCCAATACACATATTTACTAATACAGTATATAAATCCAAATATATTAATTAAAATACAATTTAAAGATCATTATTTTTACCAATAGGGTTGGGCGATGTCCAAGGAATGACCATTAAGAATACAAGGATGTCATCTTATTGTGATGTTTTTTTTGACATTAATGAGGGCATTCATAATTGTACCAGTAGCTCTCTCTCTCTCTCTCTCTCTCTCTCTCTCTCTCTCTCTCTCTCAATATTTTTCTCTCTCTTGGGTGCATGCTGTCCAGAGGCATTATGCAATTACAGCCTGAGTGTCCACCAATCTGTGCCCCGTTTATCAATCAGAATTGTTTCTTTTAAAGCATGCAATAAATGTCATTAGCGCCACTGCAAACCTGCGGCAAAGTGTTGGTGTAGCATTACGATGTCTCTTGCGACATCACAGTCATCCCAGATGGACGATGACATAATCTACGGACCAACCCTATTTACCAATAATAAGAAAAGGCAATTTGGGCACATTAATTCATAATAAAAAAAACAGAGGGGGGGGGGGATGTTTTTTGATCATGCACAACAAAACAATATGCAAGAATAGTGCCACTCAGCCAGCCATGTCAAAACACTTATTTATGAACTTAATTATTCAATGCAATATAATTTCACAACCTGGTGTCAACACAAAACAGTGTTTTTAAGCTCTCAGGACATGCAAGTTCGTTCCTAAATATAAATAAAAAATTATTCAGCAGAGGCAGGGATTTTTTTAATTTATTTAGGTAAACCAATTGAGAACAAATTCTGATTTGCAACGACGACCTGTCACATGCACACAGTTAGACATTCATACCTGGAAGCTGCCCAGTAGAACCACAGTCTGATCTGCTGGCCACTGAGCAGCTCCACTGGAGCGGTTGGGGTTAAGGGCCTTGTTCAAGGGCACCACCCTCAGTGGTGGTAAAGAGGGAGGGACAAGCACTATGTAGACAAGGGGAAAATCCCTAATAGGTATGCAACTACTATCACTATATAACTTCATATTCTATATAACAGCACAACGACACAGGTTAAACTTATGTTGGTGATCGATCTGATCTGGTCATCTAACCTGGTTTCATGAGACTCCTATGTTGATTGGGTTCAGATATAGCTTGACTTTGGTTAGTAAGTGTTTCTAGGTATGAAAATTGTTTTTAATTATGACATTTAATTATTTCCAAATTGACTTGACTTCCCGACTAAAGAAAGACTGGAAGAGAAAGAGAGACAGAGAAAGCAAGTGACCATGTTAGCATTTTGTACTATGAAATGCATGCAACACTGAACATCAATCCCACTGTGACTTTGAAATTTCACTGCCAGATAAAACTTATGACATCAAAATGTTTCCTTAGATTTCTGTACTTATTTTTCCAGCTGCGAACAGCTCCTCTGTTTCTTTTGTGCATTGCTTGAGGATGAACAGTGTGAGCCAGCATCACACTAAAAAATGATCACATGTATTATGTCTTACTGTCTGGTTGGTGTTAGGGCTGGGCGATATGGCCCAAAAAAAAAATCCCTGATTTAAAAAAAAAAAAAATCCGATTTAAGATCTTTTTAAGATTTAAGATAAAATCGATTTTTTTCTACCCCTACTTAAAATCAATCTGCAGATGACAAAGAAATTGTTCAAAACAAGTTTTATTTTGTTTTGACTCATACACGCACGAACACACGGGGCATGTATACCATTATGATTATTCATGCCAATTTTGTGGAAATATAAATTGGTTTGAGTTTTTTCCCTACCAGTTTGTTGTTGTTTTTTTTGGGGGGGGCATATATTCAACAACAACAAAATGGATGCGTGAGATAAAGCTGTTTTCACACATACAGGTAATTTACTTCTCATTCCTCGCTAAAAGTTCAAATCATTTTAACGTTATTGCGCAACCTTGCCCCTGTTTTCACCTGTTGCTGAGTAACGTACATTAACATCCCATGGTCTCTTGAATGAAGCATACCTGTTGTAGCAAGCTCCTCCGTAGCGATAAAAACAAACGTCGAAGCGGAGCTCCGTGCTACAGAGCGGCGATTGTTAGTTGTTTAAGCCGCTACAGACCTCCGTCACAGCTCGGTCGTATCAGCAGCATTTAGTAGATGTACTGAGCCGCAACAAAGTTCCTCAACACCGCCTCTGGTGCCCCGCATTGTGCACCTTCAGGTCAGCGGTAGCTGGTGATTCAGTTATCCGAGAATAGGTGACTGTCAGCCGGGGACACAGCACCGCAAGCTGCCGGTCATTTCGGCAGAGATTACGGTTAAGTAAGTAATGAAACGACTGGTTAAGAAAATAATTAATGTTAGTCCCTGTCGCTGCCATGTTGTTTGTGTATCTCTAAGAGGTGGCAAACGCACGGGGGGAGGGCTGAGCCCGTTCAGAGCTACGGGAGCCCAGAGGGGAGCGTCGGCGGATGTTAAGGAGAAAATCGATTTTCATTTAAACAAATCAACGTCAACTACACATTCATGTTAATCAATAAAATCGATTTATCGCCCAGCTGTAGTTGGTGTGTTTGTCACCTTCCCAATGTGAACACACTACATACTCAAAACCATCTAAGAATTAGTATGTAGAATCCATGCCGCGTCCAGTTTATTATTTACACCCAGCTACGTCCAACCCATTTATATCAATGAAAGTAAATAATAGAAACTCCTCTCAGCATAATGCAATACAATTCAACAGCATCACAATCTACAGCCTCAAAAATGACTACAAGGTTGAATCAACACCTCTTTAAAACCATTTGAACTAAAACTGATCATTATAACCTTCATGAAGTTTGGATTTATTGCTGAACTGTTGTATTACACTGCATTAGGTTCATCTGGCTGTATAATGAACTGGCATCTGATAAAATATTTGGGACACCCTGGTAAAGTTGGGTTAAACATGGGTTTAACACGTATAGTAGATCTTTCTTATACATCCCTCCCTCCTATATTAGATACTGTAAGTCGAAACATTTTACAATGATGACACAACTCAGTTGAGGGTGGAGACCACTGTAATATGGCTCAGCTTCCAGACAGGATAATAATCTTGCAGGTCAGCATGGTTATCCCCAGCTGGTAGGGTGCAACTGAAATGCATATCATAACCACACAGCATGACACGACTACCCACCCCTGGTCTACAGAAAAGAGCCATACATGTAGGCTGTGCACCTTCCTAGTGTAGCTGCTTTGTCTCATTTAATTTGATGGTTGGACTTTTACTTCCTCAGTTCAGCCCAGTAATTGCGTTTGGACTCTATGCAGAGCCAATCTGACATCTGACCCCACACATCACTCGCTCTGCCGCTAGTGTAGCATAAGTTGGCGTCTAGGTTTGGGCCCAGAATTCAAGCTCAGTTTGAGTAAAATTACAGTCTTCAGCCACCTGAGTCTGCTTCAAATGTCAGCAATTCACTGGCTCATGGAATAGGGTGGGGGGAGTGCAGAGTTAAATGTCAAGTAATGCTTTTTAAACTAATTGCCTTCAGTGTCTTTGGAGAAGCCACTGTGGGCTGAGGCTGATTAGAAAAGGTAGCTTCATGAATCTGACCACCTGATTAGCAGACGGGTATTGTTGCACTATGGAAAAATCTCTGAGTGGTCTAACGTAGACTGTAGCTGTAAAGGGCTAACCATGGTGGACGTATACTTTTACAGCACATTTAGTTTAATAGCTGGCTGGTTTTGTTGCAAGCAACATATTATAATATTTAGTAATCATTAATTTCTACAGCAGAGCTTAAACAATTTGTGTCATGCCCTCTGCAGTGTACGAAGTTAGCCTGACCTCACTGGTAATTTACCCTTATTTGTACAAAAAACAAATGTAATGTTTTTCATCTGATATGTGTATAAAAGGAAGTGAACTGTGTAGACTAACACAGGACCAAATAGTACATTTGTTGGGAATATATTTACAGGTGTGGATTGATAGCTGTTTTTGGGTATTAGCAGCAGCAAGAGTGTATGTGGGATTAACCCAAAATAAACTACAATGTTCATGTTCGTTGTAATAAAGGAACATGTCATCCAGTATGGCTCATTTGTGTGTGTTTAAAATGTTTAGACAATGTCACTGAGGAGTAAGCTATATCAGGCTTTATCTACATACATAGGATACATTCATTGTTGTTTTGGGGGTTTTCAATTTGAATAAAAATAAGACTCACCAGAAATATGAGAATAAGCATTTTTTTATTAAAAAAGAAAAAAATGATAAATTTCCATAAAATATATTTTAGTGTTATATTAAACCTATTTTGTACTATTAACAGACTTTTGTTTGCATTAAAAAACTTTTATTAAAGTGATAACATTGTCAACACATTCGGGGAACAGTACCAATTTCATGATTTGTTTAAAGGTGCCCTGCCACACCAAACCGTTTTACCTGTATTTTTTTTAAATATGTTAGGTCCATTTGTGTTTGTGTTATGTCGTGAATGTGAAAATGAACTGTTACCTCCTCTGTCAGCTCTAGCCACGGAAAAGAAATAAGCAGAGAAATCCAGCCAATTACAAAATCTGGTCAGTCTGATGTGGTGTTGCCTGAGCTCATTACTATTCATGAGCTTGCCCAGTTGCGCTGGGTAAAGGATGCTGACAGCCAGGCTCTTATTGGCTAGCTGTTAGCCAATCAGAGTCAAGCAGCTTAGCTCATTAAATATTAATGAGAATTAGCACAAATCGAGCTGAGTCTTCCTGCAGGCTTTCTATACCACGTGAATGGATTGAAACAACACTCTAAAAATGCTGGGTTATTTCATCTACCCAACCGCTGGGTTATGAAATGTTTTACCCATTATGGGTTATTTATATGGAATTTGGGATATTTTGTGCAACTCATGCGTTGAGTCAAAATCCATCAACCCAACATACATCGGTTGACCCAGCACTTGGGTTGTTTGTGCTTTGAACGTCATCAGATCATTACCAGAGTCCACCAGAGTCCACACAACGAGCGCTTGTCACAGCAGAGAACCTGTCTGGTCATCCAACGAGGGAAATAAATAATAAAAGGTTTGTGTGTACTAGCTACATGTCTAATTCACATTGTCTGTGTTGCGTTACCTATTGAAGTAGTATCTTTATATTGTGAGGCTAGTTGGTTAGTTTGGCTAACAATGTAGCTAATGTTAGCCATTTAGCCGTTATCGTGGAAGCATGGATAGCCTACAGCTTATCCGTTTTGTCTGAATTATATTAATGAATTAATGAAACAAGTTCATAATGCCCATGGGCATATGATCATGTTTATAGAGTTCACCAGGCTAATTTGCCAGCTAGTTTCAAGCTAGCCAGGTGATTCGCCAGTTAACTAGCTAGCTATATTATATATATTAACTGACTATAAATGAACGCACTTGTTTTTCCTGAAGCTTTTAATGTGAAATGTGAAGGCATAACACAGTGTTTGACTGATTAAAGTATGTAAAAACAGTGAGATAACCTGATATGTGTGACTAAATGTATTTATGTGCATTTATTTAAGTAATGTGGTGACCCACAATAGATAAGAACAAATGCTTATTTAAATTGGCGGCCTGGCAAACGACAAGGGCCACTTGAGTGAAGGGTTAAGAAATATAATAAAAAGTTTGGGAACCACTGCTGTAGACTGTTATACTGACACTCGTGCCCTGAAGGCTATGCTGTGAGCAGCCACAAATATTCTTGTGAAGTAAAAACAATTTACATGTATGCGATTTGTCATATGAATTGTATAGGGATAGAGGGAGGATTGTGATTCTAAATAAAATGGCTGTTATCTTCACATTGGATTACATTCTGCTGTTAGTCTGCATTGCTTTTGCATGGTGACATCTGAATAGTTAATACAATAGCAATTGTATTTTTGCTTAAGCTTTTTTTGTGTTTGTTTCAGATCAATGGACAGCTTTGTCATTAACACTTTGACAGAGTGCCAGACCTTGTCGAAAGATTTAAAGGTAAGAGATATTTGTTTTCCCATCCACAGCATATCAAGTCTGCATTGCTACTAAAGCCCTTTTCAGACATGAATTCTTATGAAATATAATGTCCTCTTTTTTTCAATAGCTTCCATGTAATGTGTCAAAGTGACTCTAATAGATGAATAGAGCCGGCCACTGGATTCCTGGAGGAAAGGCTGCGGAACGTCAGGAAGCGGCTGAGATCAACCAGCAGGTCGCGGATACGGCACAGACACCACCACAAACACCAGATGATGGCACTCTTGTAAGGGCTCTCATACCAGGTAATTATTAAACTGAAAAATTATTTGATGAAGCAAAACATCCATATTTCAGTGACTGACAACTTTCTTGTTCTTTTTTACAGAATGTACCATATCAGACGAACGTGGGTCACAGCTTAAAGAATGGTTGAGAAACAATTCTCAGCCCCTCAGCCAGATAGAGACCTACATGCAGAACACAGCAGTCTACAGGGACAAGTGGATTAGGGACAACAATTGGACCATCGATCAGATCCTCGAAGAGTTCCCTCACCTAATGACCAAAGGCATGGTAGGTATAGGGAAATATGATCTTACATATGATGATGCATTGTCTAGAATGTTTTATTAGTGTGCCACATTGAATTGGTTTTAAAAATGTGTTTTCCATTTTATAGATTGCACAGGCTTGTCCTGCATGGGGATGCTGCATCAAAGTTGTTTGAAACTTGGTATGAAATGCCAGGAGGGGAGTCTAAAATGGTAAAGTTTATTCAAAGTAGAATACTTGCTTGCAAGTAGAGCTAATGGCTCTTAATAGCAGCTTTTTAATAGGAATTTGAATTTCTGGAATTTGTTCACTATAGACCTGTTGAATGTTCAGCCAGTTCATTCGTAATTGTTGTGATATGAACTGCACCAGTTCCACTATATTGTTGATATAATAAATTTTTTTCAAAGATTCCATAATGTTGTTTTGTTTTTGTATTGTTTAAGTGTTTATTGCATAATGTATGAATAAATCTAGCATGTATTATGTTCTAGGTTTGTAGTTTAACAGTTGTATTGCAATTCATTTTCTTAAATTGTACTGTAATGTGTTAGAATTAATCTGGCATATGGGTTAATTTTACCCAGCATTCGGGTACACTGTATAACAAATATGTAGTTGAATCAACCCAGAATTCTATTTAATTTGACCCAGCATTTGGGTAGAATATTTAACTCATCTGTTGGGTTAGAAATCACCAACCCATCTTGCTGGGTCAAATTAACTACTGTTGGTCCGGTGCAATAGTGATCCAGCGGTTGGGTTATAAAACAACCCAAGTTGGGTCATTTTTCTGTGTGAAGGTAACCAAGGCATTTTTTCCACAAAAAAATTATAGAGAGACCATGGTAGAACTTCACACATTACCACAAAGTAATGAAATACGTGTGGCAGGGCACCTTTAAGAAAAACATTCCTTGATTTCTGGAAGGAAGGCAGTAGAAACATTTTTTTAACACTTTATTTATAATAAACAAAAGTTAGGGTTATGTCAGGTTAGGCTTATGTAGTTACTTGGTTATTAACATATGGATTACTCTTATTTGGGTCTAAGACTTTGTCCTGCCCTGTGTAATACCAGGGTGCCACAGGACAGAACAGAAATAGCTAACTATTATTAGACTATTAGACAGAGGGCAGAGTACAGGACATGACATAAGGTGCAGATACAGGGAAACAGGGACAGGACACATGGCACAAGATTTAGGGTATTGTATCACCACTCTAAATCACAGTCATTACGCAAGATGGAAGTTGGACCTTAGGTGATTTCACACATGATCTAGATCCAGACAGGTCACTTTTAATAACTGTGCCGTCTGACAGAATAATGCACATTTTGACAGTTTAAACGTCAATTATTTTCATAGTGATACAGGTTTTGATTACTTATTTAATATCATAAGGGAATATATATTGTTCCGTTTTTCTTTTTTAAGCTACCAACATTAAAACAGAGAGCATAATTCTAGCACAGAATGAGATATGTTTAATGTTTTTACATGTACTTGTAATATCTCCAAAAAAAAATTCCCACTCACTATATGAAATTGTCAATGTGCTCTGATGGAGAGTAACGAGTCTGGGCTCTTTTTCATGAGTCATGTTATCATCCTGTCATCAACATCACCCATGTTACTTGATAATACAGTATGCAACGCATTCTCATGAACGGGTTCGTATATTATCCTACGAAATTACGCTGACTGTCGTGCGGTCACATGACGACCGGTCAAATAACAGTTACGTTTAGCCATCTTTACAGTTAAATTTAGCCGAGAAAAGTTGACTTTGAGCCAGGTACAGGGCACCATGAGGTCCCGGTCATTTCAGCAGCCGTTGCCGTTTAGCCGACAAAAGGTGACCATCATGCGTCAATGACTTTAGGCACCAAAACGACTAGTTAGGATTATTACATTACATGTCATTTTAGCTGCCGCTTTTGTCCAAAGCGACTTACAATTGCTATATATATATATATATATATATATCAGAGGTCGCTCAGGGAAACATTGGTCGCAGTATCACAGTGGGAGTCAAACCCTGGTCTCCCACACCAAAGGCAAGTGTCATATCCACTGCGCCATCACCACCACATCACAATAAAAGATTGTGGTTTGGGTTAAAAAAACGTCCCCCTTAAAGGGTAACTACCGTTTCTTTCCAATCGGGACCCTATTTTCCTATGTTTTTTTGTCTAAGTGACTGATAGGAACAACAATCTTTGACATTGGTCCAGTATTAAGCAAGATCGCTGCAGTCAGCAGCGGCGAAACAAGCTACAATGTAAATTAATAGGGCAACTGTGCAGCTTGTATTTATATCCACTTGGGCCTATACAATGTCGAGTTAAGGTGCAACAATCAGAGGAATGGAAAATGACTCACTAATTAGACAGTGACAAAAGTTAGGTTTTCAGTCAAGTCTGTTTTGGTTTCTCATTTAGATCTAAAATGAATACCAATTTAGGGCTTGGCATGCAAATTTAAACTGCACTGAAATACACCAGATTGCTTTTTCATCTGGCCATCTTCATCTCAATAGAGGAAATGATTTATTTTTGTGCAAATAAATTCATTCACTGAGAGCTTAATTAACCAGTGATTCATGATTTGGTTTAAGCCCAACTCTCCAAAGCTTTCAGAAGAAACTCATTTTCTAGGACAACGTTGATTCTTTTTTATTTCTTCAAATACCCCTCCCTTTTCACTCAACTGATTAGTTTAGCACACGTCTGACTCATGATTTCCTGTCTTGACTAAATTCAGGAATCAAAAATATGGAGAGGGAATAAAAAGTCCCCCAACTGTACTAATCACAAGAAGTAAATCAGTACAAGGTACAGTCCTTTTTAAAGCAAGCGGCAACCCACATAAATGGTTTATGAGGGCTGTTTTGTTTTTTTCTTTGGTGTTGAAGTTGTGTTAGTTTAAGATGGTTAAATTATAATTTGCAGTTACAAGAGTTTAAGAGTAATAGTGTAAACTTATGGGATTAGTTTTGTGACTTTAATTCCAAGCAAAACTTCTCAAGTATCAAACAAAAAAACACTAACTCAAGCAAAAAAATTGTCACCTCAAAGGTAAAACTTAAAACTTGCAAACAAAACATTTGTGTAGTTGTAAACTATTGGTCTTATATTTGTTTGATATTATGTCCTTTTGTTTACAGTTCCCTCTGCTTCTTTTCTCAATGATGGTCTTTTGCTCTCTCCATCACGTTTGCAGTCATGCTCGCAGCTTTCTCCTTTGCGCTCCCTGAGTTTTTGCTTGCGATTCTGACACAAATATCTCGCGTGGGCGGGTCTTACAGAGGTGCGTCCCCAATTGGCCAATGAGTGTTAAGGGAAAGTTTGAGTGACAGCTCAGCCTCATTGCAGGTAAACTAACGTTAGAGACTCAGAGTCTGGTCTGGAGGACACACAAGCCACTCCACAGGGGATTCCTACAAGATTAATAAAGTGTAAGTATTGATCATATATATATTATCTGTGATCTACGTTGCAAGCATGGTTACTAGACATTTTTTGTTTCGTTGTGTTAAGTTACTAGCTAGCTAGCTAGCTAGCAAAGCTTTTTTAAGTTAGCATTTAACGTTAGCTATACTGCTAACGTTATCTAAAACTTGTAGCAACCGGCTAATCATGTATTCTTCGTGAGGCCTTACTCAATGGAGCTGTATTAATTATCGTCTTCTCTCTGTAGAGACCTGCAGGACCCGAGCAGAGCTACGATGCTCTCCCAGGTCACCTTAGGTTAGTAACGTAGCTATATTATGGTCTATTAGGAAAAATTATTATCCAGCTAACTATTAATTATTGTGGTTGTTATTGGCCTGATAATACACAATGCTAGGGTATTGTACAATGTATTATATATAGAGTTCGACACACACATTAGATAATGTTCCATAAGATTTAAGATGGCAGATAACGTACGTATTTTTTAGCACTGTAAATGTCAACAATATTTAGAATTAATGCATAGTGTTACTACTGTCCAAACTATGTACTTTAACTAACACACCAGGCCCTTGACAAATACTTTGCTTGGTGATCCTTATGGTTTGATGTGATGTGCATGTGTCCTGGTGGCTGGCCATATCTTACACATGTAGTCAACGTGGAGGTAGGGATCTAGAAAGTGTGATCAATAATGTTCCAGTAGTGTTCAGGAAAGCTAGAAAAAATTTTCTAGAGTGCAGGCTTTATTACAATTATTTATTATTGAGCTAATTTCAAACACTTTTTATCATCCAATAAGGTACTTCAAGCTTTACAATAAGAAGTCAAGGAAGTGAAGGACTACAGCCACATCCCAGCCCTTCAGAGATCTTTCCTGCAGAAAAGGCTGTCATCCATACTGGAGCTGTGGGCCATCAGTGAGCTCAGGGGACCAGATGATCCCAGGCGTCCAGGAGTTGCGTGTGATATTCCTGCACCACCCTCAGACGTGTTATTGCAGACACAAGTCAGCAGAGAAATACAGCTTGCCTTAGGTGAAACTGATGTGAAATATATACATAACCCAATTACTCAGTATGTTTGTGTATTGTTGGTGATGAAAAACTGACCCTGACCTGTGATGTACTGCAAATAATGACTGACACTGAGTTCCAGCTTCTTCTACCACCGGGGCCCCAGCAAAATATGTTCAAATATCCATTATGTATACATGTGAAGTTTTATATTGGACTAAAAATAAAGCATTATAATAGTTTCAACCTTATTTCCTGTTTTATATAATGAACCAAACAGACAAGGGTGAATGTAAAAAAATGTTTTAATATATTATATAATATATAAGTACACCAATGAAAACTTAAGAAAAAGGTTATTGTAAGTGTTAATTGAGTATCTGAGCAAAATATGATCAATACATACGCTATTGGTCTACACCCTGGCTGTTTGAAGCCTTCGCATTGTTTCCTCCACAGAGAGACCGAAGGCTCCTCTCCCTCTGCTGCTCACACATCCTCCTGGTTGGTCGGCCTGCTGCCTGATGTGAGCTGTGATAGAAAATTACAACAAAGTTTCTTACACAAATCAAATGGTAACAAAGTTCTTACTGATAACTGAGGCTTCCAAGGTTGTGTGATTTACAATTAAAATAACTTGCTTTTAAGTAGCCATTAGCAAATGTGTAGGCTTTAAAAACACTATGAACATTTTCCTTATGCTGACCTGCTTGCAAATGCAACAGAAGACATGTAATTAGAGTTAGGATAGCCAGTCTTTGTCATAACTAGGAAAGTACAGATGAGCACAAAATTATAAAGATGAACCAGTTAAGCAGTGCTAACACTGCATTTGTACTGTACAGTATGTGTCGACCTCTAGATATAATACATTATATTCACAACTTCCACATTGTACAACTTAACCAATACCCTAGCATTGTGTATTATCAGGCCAATAGAAACCACAACAATTAGTAGTTAGCTGGATAACAATTTTTCCTAATAGACCATAATATAGCTACGTTACTAACCTAAGGTTATTTGGGAGAGCATCGTAGCTCTGCTCGGGTCCTTCAGGTCTCTACAGAGAGAAGACGATAATACAGCTCCATTGAGTAAGGCCTCACGAAGAATACATGATTCCCATGGTAAATTAGCTCAGTAAGGTAGCCGGTGGCTACAAGTTTTAGATAACGTTAGCAGTATAGCTAACATTAAATGCCAACTTAAAAAAGCTTTACTAGCTAGCTAGCTAGCAACTTAACACAACAAAACAACAAATGTCTAGTAACCATGCTTGCAACGTAGATCACAGATAATATATATATATATATTAAAGGGGTGATATGATGCAAAACCGATTTTACCCTGTCATAGTTGAATAACGACAGTTCGGTGGGTAAATAGGACATACATAGAAGTTCAAGTCCCAGTGACACCCCTTTACTATGAAAATCTTATATTTTGAAACTGCCGCTGAAAACGGGTGAATCCCAACAAAGCTGGAAGTTGACGTCAACCTCCCAAAAACCGGAACCTTTGTCAGCCCATGGGTGTATTAAGAGAACATTTACATAGGCTACACAACTGACCTGAGATCAGGTAGTCTTCCAAATCTAGGTCGCGCAGATCTCTGCTATTCCATTAAAAAATTCACTTCTGAAACTTTTTTTATGCGAGAAATCAACTATGTAAAGCTCAAATATGGGTCAAATTTATGGCTAATTGCAAATTTTGTCCGACTGTGTGTCGGAGTTCAGCGCCGGTGCTGCCTGTGTTGCTGCCTTGCTGCCCAGCCTGCCTTCCTTCACACACCCCGGCCTGCTCTGAGCTCGATTGAGCTCCGTTACGACTGGCAGCCCACAGCACTCCATACCCGCGCAAAGTCACCGTTTTTTTTGGCAAATGGACTACTACACGCTGGTCCTCTGACAGAGCTCCAGGGCCTGCAGTTCCCCTCTTCCTAATGCCAGGTGGGTGTGAGTGAGAGCGCGGTCAGAGAGCTTGTTACGCCAGCAATCAAATTCAAATTCAAATTCAAAGTAGCTTTATTAGCATGACTGTAGGTACAGTGTTGCCAATCTCTTATAATGTGTGTAATTATAATGTGTTGAGTTATTTAAACAAACGATCGGTGAAATACACGCCTCTTGTCCGCGAGTCTCATTGATAGAGCCTGCGGCTGGATGGAGCTATAGCTAGCCTCTTCTTAGAATTCCTCTGGAATTCACAAAAATTCATTAACTTGAAATCGGACACCGTTGTTAGCTTTATAAGACATTTAGTTAGATGTTGTATAACTGGCTTGACGAAATTCAAACTGTAAATATACTCGGAATTACGCCGAAAAAGAAGCTATCGCTAACTATCCGTGATTTGTAGCTACACACAGCTAGGATTGAAGGGACAGTCGCAGCTAACGAAACCCTTACAGCTCACAAATATTCATTAACTTGAAATCGGACACCGTTGTTAGCTTTATAAGACATTTAGTTAGATGTGTAAGTGCCGTGACGAAATTCAAACTGTAAATATACTCGAATTACGACCAAAAATGAAGCTAACTAGCCGCAATTTGTACACATAGGATTGTAGGGGCAGTTGCAGCTAACAAAACCCTTACAGCTCACAAATATTCATTAACTTGAAATTGGACACCGTTGTTAGCTTTATAAAACATTTAGTTAGATGTTGTATAACTGGCGTGACGAAATTCAAACTGTAAATATACTCGAATTACGACCAAAAATGAAGCTAGCTAACTAGCCGCAATCTTGTACACATAGGATTCTAGGGACAGTCGCAGCTAACGAAACCCTTACAGCTCACAAATATTAATTAACTTGAAATCGGACACTGTTGTTAGCTTTATAATACATTTAGTTAGATGTTGTATAACTGGCGTGACGAAATTCAAACTGTAAATATACTCGAATTACAACCAAAAATTAAGCTAACTATCTGTGATTTGTAGTTACATATAGATAGGATTGAAGGGACAGTCGCAGCTAATGAAACACCTAGCTAAACTTCACAAATATTAATTAACTTGAAATCGGACACCGTTGTTAGCTTTATAAGACATTTAGGGAGATGTTGTATAGCTAAGTGGCGTGACATTGTGTGTAACATGTGGTAAGAGATTGCTGGTGTAACAAGCTCGCTGACCGCGCTCTCACTCTCACACAACGGGCCATTTAGCTAGCAGGAAGAGGGGAGTTACAGGCCCTGGAGCTCTGTCAGGGCTGCCAGCCTAACGGAGCTCACAGCAGGCCGGGGTCTGTGAAGGAAGGCTGGGCGGGCGGGGAGGCAGCAGCACTTCCGCTTAAGTCCGACACTTACCATACGTCTTACCATATTTGCAATTAGCCATCAATTTTCGTAAAACGGCCCATATTTGAGCTTTATATAGTTGATTTCTCACATAAAAAAGTCTCAGAAGTGAATTTGGTAATGAAACATTGCAGTGTCTGGAATATGAGATTCTGTCGCTTCTCTAATGTGTGTGTATTGGGGATTTGCTCAACCAATCAGCGCGCATCTCTAATGTCTGCCTATGGCAATTCACTCAACCAATCAGCGCGCAGCTATTCTAAATATTCACGAGCATACCATATTTGGAAGAAAAGCTCTTGTTACAAATAGGGCCAAAACACAGGGATGCATAAGGGCCAATAAAATACCAACCAGGCCATTTTCAGCCCAACCAATGTTACATACCCCATTAGGAGACCATAAGGAACAGTGTGAAATACTCTATATAATCATTCTATCACCCCTTTAATAATACTTACACTTTATTAATCTTGTAGGAATCCCCTGTGGAGTGGCTTGTGTGTCCTCCAGACCAGACTCTGAGTCTCTAACGTTAGTTTACCTGCACTGAGGCTGAGCTGTCACTCAAACTTTCCCTTAACAATCATTAGTCAATGGGGACGCACCCCTGTAACACCCGCCCACGCGAGATATTTGCGTCAGAATCGCAAGCAAAAACTCAGGGAGCGCAAAGGAGAAAGCTGCGAGCATGACTGCAAACGTGATGGAGAGAGCAAAAGACTGATCATTGAGAAAAGAAGCAGAGGGAACTGTAAACAAAAGGACATAATATCAAACAAATATAAGACCAATAGTTTACAACTACACAAATGTTTTGTTTGCAAGTTTTAAGTTTTACCTTTGAGGTGACAATTCTTTTGCTTGAGTTAGTGTTTTTTGTTTGATACTTGAGAAGTTTTGCTTGGAATTAAAGTCACAAAACTAATCCCATATAAACTTGGCATAAATATTTAGAACAACTGCTCCCCTTTACCAACCCTGTCTCCTAGGAATGACATTTATTACAACTAGATTGCAACTGCAAATGTAAAGCTTAATTTATACTTGTGCATTAAGGGGATACTATGCATCTTGTACTAGCAGTTACATAGGCTCTGTAGCTAAGCCGTAAGCTACATAGTAACTGCCCTTTGAGTCCTCAAAAATTAAACACGTCAGGGGTACCGCGGTTACAGATATACCACATAGAGGTAGCAAGAACTGCGATTGGTCAGAATGGGCTGCAAGTATTTTCTCCTACAAGTTCCTGATCTCAGGAAAGCTTGTTGAGAGTGAGGACATGAAGCAAGTTGAAAAAAGTAACTGTTCTCTTCTCTTTTTTCAGAAACACACTAATTCCAAAACCCTCTGCTTATCATGACCCCCGCTCTCTATCACTGGAAATGAAAGAACATAAGCACAGTTACTGTAGGGCAGGGGTCTTCAATAGGGGGTCCAGGACACCTAGGGGGTCCTCAGAGTCAATGCAGGGGGGCCTCCAAATAATTGTTAATTCTGCGTTCTTTCCGATTTGATTGACAAAAGAAGAATAAAAGAGAATAAAGAAATTGGACCGTAGGAAGGAAATTAGACCTTAGAAAGGCTAATTGATTTAATGTACCCTTTTAATTATCATCCTATTGATTGAGGAACCTGAGTTTGACACATCATGTCACAATAAATGGCGGCGCACATGTTTGCAGCGGTTTTGCTCTCCCCGATGTGGTTATGTTTGTCTGTCTTCATCTGTATGTTGACCAGCGCCTCGACATACAACCGTCAAGATCTTTTAAGGATGGGGTCACTGTGTGAGGAATTAGATCTCACCAGGAACTTCCACAACAATTATATTCTGATGGTTAGTTGCGGAACATTTTTGTTGGACAGCTGCTGTCCAATCACAATAAAACATATTCTATTCTACAGTATAAGCTTTGTTCCCCTTTGCAGAACTACTTCAAAAAGTGCCAAAGGAGCGCCAGGTCAAAAGCAGCACTCTGAAAAAGCCATTTAAAAAGTTGCAGTACTATGCCGTCACTAAGTGTTTTTTGTCATTACCAATAAAAGAAACCAGACAGATGTGTTTTTTCCTCTATCAAGAATGATTCAAAGGTGTTTTAACTCTTTGGAGAATTGTTCACGTAGTCATTTCCAAGTCAAGAGTCAACTTGGAAGTAGTAGGGTTTTTCAACATTCTACAAATTAGAATGGCACTCAGAGAGCAACATAGTCTCACGGCCGTTCGTGAAATGGTCACGTTATTTTCAATCTATTGATTCGTGTTCACAGAGACGTTTTTCTCGTTTTTTTGTGGTGGCCAACACGAAATGGTCTATACGGAGATTAACGGTGAAAGCAAACGTCACACCCCGGGGGAGGACGCCTCACACACCGGGACTCGCAACAATAACGGGATGGCGGAGGTTGGGTTAAGGGAAAAAACAACGGGGAAAGGACACCTCACACGCCGGGAGACACCTGCAGGGAATGTGCAATAATAACGGGACGGTTAACGGGGAAACACGCGGGACGCGATCCCCGGCCTCCGGGGTGAAAGTCCTGAATTGTTTGACCCATCCACCACCCCAACCAAACTGCGGCATTTCATACTACTTGTTACTGTAGTCCTGCTGTGACCACGACATATGCTTCCCATTTAAATGCATTAGTTTACATTTTCGTGCTGGCCACCATGACAAAAACATCCCTGTGAACACGAATCAATGAATTAAATAACGTGACCATTTCACAAACTGCCGTGAGACTGGGTTGCAGAGAGAGAGAGCACAGACTTTCGCCAAGGCATGCCCTATCTAAGTTTTTTTTTTTAATCTTAACATGAATCGAACATATTAGCAAATACAAATCCCCACTGCTTACTGGCCTATAGGTAAGGTAGTCACTAAGATAGCCATCCACAGATACAGTTCATCCTAATAATTTACTGTACCACATGTATGTGTATCATTAAAGGAACACGCCGACTTATTGGGACTTTAGCTTATTCACCGTGTTGCAACTCTCTCTGATGCCCCCAGCGCTAGCTAAGCCTAGCACAGATCCTGGAGGTAACCAGTTCCAACTAGCCTACTGCTCCCAATAAGTGACAAATGTTGTGATTTGTATAGTCACAGGGTGTACAAATTACATCTCCGTACAGCTCGCGGTGCTCCGTACCC